>NC_056750.1:246775998-247075998 GCF_019279795.1 Protopterus annectens
CTGTTGGAGTTGGCAGTAATAGTTTCTTTATCTGACAATATGGCTTTTTAGTTTCATTTCTTAGTTGTCTAAATATTAGTTGATCTGCCAGGTTTTGGTTGTATGCCAGGTAGCCCATCGTTTGTTTCTATGGAGGATTTTTGTTTGGTAGTTTTGGTGAGGCAAGGTGCTGGTTTAGACCTAGTTATTACTATCTGAGTTGGGGTATGGTACTCTAGAATGGTTAAAATTTAGAGTTAAAGTTATTTAACGCATTTTCTAATGGTAGGTGTTTCAGGGGTGACCAGTCACAGCTACAAGTTGAAAGCTGCCAGTGTTAAAATTTTGTTACATCTTATTTTCTTATATATGATTGGGTTTGGGATATCAGTCTTATACCTGATTAAGAAGGTGAGTGAGTGATCACTTCTATCTTCTGGAAGGGTCCCTACTTTGTAACATTGGATGTTATGTGATCCTATCTCGCCTACATTCAATACTGATGGGCTCGGAGCGATCCCTTGGCTCCGACTCGGCACGCTATGCTATAGAGCGAGGCCTCTTATTGGCTGAGCTTATTTCTTATCCCAGGATGCACCACCACTAATCCCCCAGATCTCGTTTGCCGCTTACAAGCTTAGACGTGGTCTCAACTTGGCTGGGCTAAGTACTAATTTATTTAGGCTTTTCCTGTCAGGAATTTGCTTGCTTTGAACCCAAAAGCTGTTTTAACAGCTATTGTGATTTGAGTGTGTATTGAACAGTTCTGTTGAGGAATTTGTGTTTTTCGTCAAGGGAAGGTTTCCCGTTTTAGTTAGAGGGGCCTTCCCCTGTTGCCTTTGCTATCTTAGCTTTTTATTTGTGGGTCAAGTACCCGTTTAAGTTGGGGTCTTGACTCTTTCTTTTTTCTGTGTGGAAATTTTTCTGTATTGTGTTTAAAAAAAACAAAAAAAACTTTGTATTTCTGTTCTAAACCTTTAAGTTTTGGTGTTTCGCTTTAGACAGGTGTGTTTTGTCTAACTTAGTCATGTCCAAAGAGCATAAACCCTCCGGGTTTAAAAAATGCACGAGGTGTGGTTTTAAGATGTCCATAACGACGACCACTCCTCGTCGTGTTTACTGTTTAGGCGCAAGCACCTACAAAGAATCATGTAAGCGTGTGTCACGCCTCCTCATCAAGGGTCCTCCAGGAGAGGAAAAACAAATTAATTCTTAAAGGGTTAATCAAGCCATCCTTGAGGAGGCTTTATCTTATCTCCCTCTCCTTCAAAAAAGAAAGCGTCGGCTCGACCAGTCTGTCGGAACCGACTGCCAAAAAACCTAGGCAGACTTCTCCATCGGCTCCACGGACTTCGGAGCCAAGGGCGGAACGGTCTGCTTGATGCCTCCAGCCTCGACCCCTCTGGTTTGGGCCGAGGACTGGGGCATCGAGAGGCGGGTCACCTTCATCGGCTCCACTGATATTGGAGCCGATGAGGGTTACCGGCTCCGGCTCCGAAGGGGAAGAGTCTAAGTCCTTATCGGCACCGAGGGAAATTGCCTTGAGGTCTCTCTGGGCCGATGGTGGTAGAATCCATTGGGCGGTCCCTAGTCCTTTGGAGCCGATGGAGAAATCGGTTCGGACCCGATCGGTATCCTCCAGGTCATCCAAGATGTCTGATTCGGACATCGACAGGGTGCTTCTAAGACTTTTCCAGTCTCCGGTGTTCCAAAAGCTAGTTTGGCTCCAGCCCATTCGGCTTGAACCGATGGTCTCTCCTACTATGGTTCCTCCTCCAACAGCCTCGGCACCGTTGAGCCGGTGCTGGTGGAACGGTGGAGGTTCTAGGGTCGGGCCGACCCTTACCCCACCTCCGGCTCTGGGGTGGGAGTTCAGTACCTGAGCTTCTTCCGTCGGCCCGGGGATGCCGGGATTGATGTTTTCGGTCCCAAGTCTCCCTCTTGGTGTGTCGGCGGGAGTGCCGTCTACTATCGTGGCCAGGTGGGACCCTCCCAGGATTCTGGTGGTCCCGCCTTCAGGGCTATGAGAGTCGTTAGCCAAATCTTCTTTGGCTACCTCCACGGTCTCCCAGCTCCTTCCCTGCATGCGAGACTGGGTCTTTGGCAGTCCCCTGTCCTTAGACAGCGGAGCCCAGGGCCTGAGGTTACCCCCACTGGGGTTTCCCCTCCTGGAGGTCCTTCTGAAGCCTCTTAGGAAGAACCCCCAGGAAAAGATCGTGCAAGAGGAAGCATGTTGACTCCTGATGAGTCTCTTACATCAGACACTGATCTCGATGATGCAGAGGGTCCCCTAAGTCGTCCTCGGATGATGTCTCCTTTGCAGACATCCTGGAAGCCCTTAAACAACGAGGCGGCTGGCAGTCCAAACCCCCTTCTGATGATGAGTCGGTGTTCCTTAAGGCCTTCGGGGCTCAGCCCTCCGCCTCCTGGGTGTCTCCGCCGCGACGAGCTCTTGGATTTGATCTGTCGAAGGGCGTGGGAACACCCAGACTCTGTGGAACCGGTGCCTGCTCGTTCTAATAAATTTCTCTCTGCACCCCCTGAAAAAGAGTTTCTAACTAAAGGTGTGGCTGTAGATGCTTTGGTGGTGGCATCTGCTACCCAGCAAGATGTAGCAGAGGCTTTGATGTCCGTCCATCCTCCTAATAAGGAGTCTAGGAGCATGGATCGGTACGGAAAGCACACCCTCAGTTCAGCGGCCTTTACATTAAGGTCCTTGAACTACCTCACGCACTTTACTAGATTTCAGAGGGATCTGATTAAAGAACTTTCCGATACCCTCTTGGGTAACCTGCCTGAGGAGCTGGCCCAGACTGTTGGCTCTCAGCTGGCTACATTGTCGTCCATTTCAAACTCGTCCATGAGGCTCATTTCTTATGCGGCTGAAGGCGAGTAAGAGGCAGGTACAGGCATTGCTCTCAGGAGACAAGCCTGGCTCCGCCTGTGTCATTGAGGAGGCCTTTAAGTCTTCCTTTGCCGACGCCTTTGATGGGTCCTCCTGTTTGGACCCAAGGTGAAGGACACTGACCTGCTGCGAACAGGAGGGTAAGACTCTGACTGCCGTAGGGACACGATTTTCCACTCCCTTTCGGCCTTATCCCAAGGCTAAAAGAGGAGGGAAAATGTGGTTCCGTAGATCTCAGAAGCCTTACCCCTCTCAGCAGGAGGATCCCCCTTCCAGAGGCAGGGGAGGAGAAATTCTTCCGGAAGGCGCTGTCCCAGAGGCCACCAACACTGGAGACCGCGAGTCCTTTAGTGGCTCTTCAGCCTTTCACAGTCCCTGAGGGATTGCCCGACTGTGCAACTCCGAGCCAGTCGGGGCGTTCTCGAAGCACCTAAAGCCTGGGAAGGTATCACTCAGGATCGATGGGTGCTCAATTATCGCCGGAGGTTACACCATCCCTTTCTCTCACGCCCACCTCAGTCCAAAATAATCCCGGACCCGCCACCCAGTCAACGGGATACTGCAGCCTCAGAAGTTTCAAAGCTGCTGCAAAAAGGAGTCATCCAACCGGTCCCCGCAGACCAGATCGGATTAGGAACTTACTCAAGATTCGTTTTGGTGCCAAAAAAGACTGGGGACTTGAGGCCCATTTTGGATCTCAGCACTCTAAACCGTTCAGTCAGAAAGTCCAAGTTCCGAATGGTCACCCTACAAACCATTCTCCCGTTGCTGGAGAAAGCTGTTTGGATGTGCTCCATAGATCTCAAGGACGCTTATTACCATATCATGGTACATCAAGCGTCCAGGAGACATCTGCGCTTCAGCCTAGGAGGCAGTCATTTTCAGTTCCGCACGCTGCCCTTTGGTCTCACCACAGCCCCCAGGGTGTTCACCAAGTGTTTGGCAGTCGTGACTGCTCACCTGAGAAGTCTAGGATTCCAGGTGTTTCCGTATCTAGACGACTGGCTCCTAACTGCCACCTCCAAGCATCTACTACTGAGGAGCCTACAAACCACTATATCACTGGGCAATTCCCTTGGAATCACCTTCATTTGGCCAAAATCTGTGTTGCTGCCATCTCAACGAATAAGATTCATAGGGGTAGAGATAGACTCAAACCAAATGCGGGTCTATCTACCTACAGACAGAATACAAACCATACAGACTCAAGTTCGAGCCTTACTTCCCAGGTCCAAAGCCCCAGCCAGAAAGGTCCTGCAGCTATTGGGATCCATGTTCGCCACGGTTCTTCTAGTCCCCTTGGCAAGGTTGCACATGAGAATTCTCCAGTGGCTTCTTTCAGCTCAGTGGTCCTTTTAGGAACTCCCTCTCAGTCACCCCATATGGATCACGGAAACATGCAAACAGGACCTTCGCTGGTGGCTAGTGCCCTCCAATTTGGATCAGGGACGACCGTTTGTTCCACCTCCTCCTACGGCTACTTTGACCACGGACGCCTCCCAGATGGGGTGGGGGGGGCATTCCCTGGGCAGGTCAGTCCAAGGCAAATGGCACCCAGAAGAGACCCTACTTCATATCAACATCCTAGAAATGAGGGTGGTGCTTCTGTCCCTTCAAGCCCTTCACAATTACCTCCCTCAGGGCGTAATTGCCGTTCACTCAGACAACATGTCAGTTGTCTGGTACCTGAACAAACAGGGAGGGACCAGATCCTATCCTCTTTGCAGAGAGGCCATGAGAGTTTGGGAATGGGCAGTGTCGATAAACGCTTTCTACTGGCTACTCATATCCCGGGCAAGTCCAATGTGATAGCCGACAGACTGAGCAGAACCATCCTCTCTCCTCACGAATGGCCTCTGAACATTACAGTGGCAAATCAGATATTCAGCAAATGGGGAGTTCCATGTTGCGACCTCTTCGCGACTCCAGTGAATGCAGTGCAAAAGTTCTTCTCCTCACCCGGCCCGGGGAAGAGCCCTATGGGCGCTCTAGCCCTTCCTTGGCCCACCGGCTTGCTTTATGCCTTCCCCAGTTCCTCTCCTTCCCAGGGTGATCCAAAAGGCATCGATCTTGGGAGCAAAATGATCTTAGTTGCTCCTTACTGGCCTCGTCAAGTATGGTTCCCCTATCTTCGGAAGTATGCTCTGGAAGGTCCATGGTTCCTGGATCAGATCCCAGACCTTTTGGTTCATCAGTCGGGACTATTCCACCAGCCCCTACACACCTTAAAATTGACGGCTTGGCTCCTCCTCTTCCAACTATAGTAAGGAGTCATACATTGGATCCAGAAGTTGTACACATCTTATCCTCGGCCCACAAGTCTGCTACAAAGAAATTGTATTCTAACAAATAGAAAAGATTTGCTATTTGGGCTCAACTCCGGGGCCTGGATCCCATCACTATTCCCGTATCTGAAGTACTGAAATTTCTAACTTCTCTTTTTAATCAAGGCTCTTCAGTCTCTACCCTCAAGGTTCAATTGGCAGCTATTTCCAATTTTCACGAATCTATAAACCCACCTTTGATGAGCAACAGATTATGTAAGACCTTCTTGAAAGGAGCTGCGCTTTTAAGACCTCCGATTTCCCATCCTGCTCCTCCATGGGATCTCGATGTGGTGTTTCGCTTAACTTCCTTCCCCTTCGAACCGGCAGCGACATGTGATTTAAAATTTCTATCGTGGAAGACTGCCTTTCTGGTGGCGATTACTTCTGCCAGAAGGGTTTCAGAGCTTCAGGCTTTGTCTGTAAAACCTCCGTACTTGATTTTTCACAAGGACAGAGTATCTCTCAGGCCAAATCCTTCCTTTATCCCTAAAGTCTGTTCCAGTTTCTGCCTACAGCAATCATTAGAACTTTCAGTCTTCTTTCCGAAGTATTCTAACAAAGCGGAATTCATATTCCACACATTGGATGTCCACAGGCAGCTGCGTTTTTATTTAGATAGGACCAAACAAACAAGGAAAACAGATCAGTTGTTTGTATCCTTTGCAGACAATAAATTGGGCAAAGCCGTCACAAAGGTCACTATTGCCAAATGGATCAGGGACTGTATTACTCAAGCTTATTCTTATTCTAACAAAGAGCTTACCACCTCTGTCAAAGCTCATTCTACAAGGGCTATGGCTACTGATAGCATTTCATTCTAAGCTTGCCATTAGTGACATTTGTGCTGCGCACTCACGTGGTCTTCCCGCACACTTTCATTTCCCACTACAAATTGGATGTGGCATCTAGAGGGCCGAGCTTCATTTGGTTCCACAGTGCTCAGGAGTGTTTTCCAATGAGCCACCCAGGATTTAGGTGCTAGGGGCTGTCCCATCAGTATTGAATGTAGGCGAGATAGGATCACATAACATCTTTTAGTTATGTACTACCATAACTTTAGATGTTTGGGATCCATCTCGCCATTCCTAATAACCACCCTCCTTCCCCTTCCTTGGAGATCAGAGGATATCAGAAAGTCGAATCCTGTTGTTTCATCTTGAAACATCTAACAATGTTATATAAACAAGTTGTGCATGTGCGCATGAATGTGGACAAACAAGATCTGGGGGATTAGTGGTGGTGCATCCTGGGATAAGAAATAGCTCAGCCAATAAGAGGCCTCGCTCTATAGCATAGCGTGCCGAGTCGGAGCCGAGGGATCGGCTCCGAGCCCATCAGTATTGAATGTAGGCGAGATGGATCCCAAACATCTAAAGTTATGGTAAGTACATAACTAAAAGTTTTGACTGTTTGTAAGAATCCAATCTAGGATGCTGTTGTTATTATGTTTATTGGTTCTAGTGGGGACTGTAATGTTTTGTATAAAACCATGTAGGTTGATGTGTGAAGAAGGCTTTTCTGATGTGCAAGACATCCAGTTTATATTAAAGTCACCAAGTATTATGGTTTCTTCGGGTAGGTGGTGGACAGCCAACTTAGGATAGCTTCTAAGGTTGTGATATTGTTGCCTGGGGGAAGGTAAATCTAGATTATGTAAATGGATTTACATTTGTTGAGTTGAACTTTAGAGATAAGAATTTCAGCGTTGCTAGTTATGGGAGGTTTAGACTCAATGGAAGTGATTTGTAATTCAGATTTATATAGGATAGCAACTCCTCCACCTTTCTTAGAGTTGCGGTCCAGTCTCAGGATGCTATAACCAGGGGGAATAACTGTAGTATCCTGTATGGTTGATTTGAGCCATGTTTCAGAGAGGCAGAGGATGTCAAATGAATGTACATCCATGAGGGCATGTAGGTGAGCAACTTTATTGTTTATGCTTCGAATATTGAGATGGGCTATAAGGAGAGAGTTGGAGGGTCTGTTGACCAGGTCTGAATTAATAGAATTTGGTGTGCTAGGCTTGATGGAAGTGGAAGAATTTGAGCCAGGGTTTGGGTGTATATCACCATCAATTAGGGAGTGGACTTGTATTGCAAGAGAGAGTGTTAATCCTTTACATGTTAGGTTATGAGGTTTTTTAGTTCTAGTGCTGTAGTATGTGATGTGAGTGAGCCTATGAAATTTGGATGATAAATACTTTGGTGGATAGGATGTGTAATTGTGGCTATGAGGGATGATGAATGTTGGTGTAGAGGTTTGTTTCATGGGGTTATCAAAGTGAGGGTGGTTGAGGTGTTCATAGGAAGCAAGTATATAGGATATAGCTAGAATAGGTAGAAGTGGTAGTAGGAGTAAGGGTTTAAAGTGTATATATGTAGTGTTAGGTGACATTGTAAGGTGTAGTGTGTAGGTAAGTATATAGGGATGGGTGTTAATAGAGATTAAATGGTGGGAGGTAGGCTTTAGCACTTTAAGGGGTTGGTCTATGTGATTGCTTGGATTGCAGGGTGTGTGGTTAGTGTGTATAAATGTAGTAGCACTGGGGGCGGGTGGAATTTGGGGGCAGGGTAGGGGAGCGGAGTGAGCCCACAGGGCGAACGGAGCGGGTAGAGCAACAGAAGGAGTGAGCCCTAGGAGAACAATCAGTGGAGAGCGGTTTGTTAAGGTAAGTGAAAGGTGGAGAGAGGTGGGAGATGTTAGTCTTGATAGTAGGGATAGAGGGAGTATAGTTGGCTGATACAGAGTAAGAAGATATAGGGATAGAGTAAGACTATAGCTCTGCAAGCTTGAGATACTATGTTTCTGAGAAGAGCTTCAAGACAGAAGGATAGTTTAGGACAAAGGCGCCACCTAGTGGCCAATGTCAAATTAGTTACAGTAGTTCCCTTTAGGAGGTAGTAGGTATTGGAACTGGAATTAGAGGAGAAAGGCAGAATATTGTGTATTTACACAAGATTATAGGAGAAAGTGGGCTAGGAAGGAGAAAAGGGTGGTAGTGGCTGCTGGACACCCTGGCAGGGGATTATGCTTTTAGAGCTACAATAAATTATACAATGTAACTTCTGTTGACAGAGTTTGTATAACACATACCTTCTTCAGTTTTATTATTCTTCAGGGGCTGTTTCACAGGGTGAGAGAAGAGGCAAATCCTTGGTTTGGTGTGAAGACGGCAGTTAGTGCCAAAAGGTTGCTGGCCAACAGGAAAGGGTAGGTCCACAGTTATAGTGCCTTACGAGCAGGTAGGGCAACTTTTTGCATGAAGGGAGAGAGAAACAAACAGGTTAGATAAGTAGGATGTTAAGCACAGATACTAGGTAACAAAACATTTAAGGTAAGGCACATACCCATCATGCCCACAGATTCTCAACCAGACCCACCTTAGAAGCTATCTGCATTTCTCTAGTCCTATGTAACTTTGTAACACCCATGAGTATACAAAAACAGGTCCTTTTTGTGCTTTGCACCTGTATTCCCAGAATATTCCTTAGATCTAGAAGAGAAATTGTTCTTTATTAATTCTTGCTGTTTATATGTGTTCAGTGTTGTTTGCCTACGTTGTGATTGCAACATTACTACAGTGTGAAGATGCAGTTTAGTTTAACTTGTAAAGCATTTTCCAGTTGTTGTCTCCCTTATTTCTGGTTCATCATTAATATATATTCAATTAAGTTGTCCCTGTCAGAGTACTGTACCTCTACTTAATTAGGTGTCTTTCACTACTCATGATCGTTCATTTTACGTGATGTTCTTCGTGTTTTATTGTTGCAGTCATTACATTTGGGTAATCCTGCCGGCAGGTTGCCCTCAGCCGGCCTGAATTCCAAAGTCCTGGGTCCTGCGTCGGCTGCCATCTCCCCTTCCCTGATGTCAGGTCGTCGGGTATAAAAGAAGCAGCCGACGCCATTTTCTTTAGTCTTTCTTGCCGCGCGGTGCCCGAAGCAGAAGCAGTTCGCAAGTGCCGGTCGACCGACTCCTGAGATTTTCGTGTTAGTTTCAGATCCGAAGTCTTCAATAAAGCTAACTACCCCGTTGGGGAAACATTTTTCTTGCTCCAGTCCGATGTCAGAAAAAGTGAATAATTGTATTTCTTGTGGAAAGGAAATACCTCATAAGGACTTTCATTCTTACTGTATTCCTTGCCTAGGCCCTGATCACAACGTTTCTGGTTGTCGGTTTTGTGCTAGATTTAACCAACACATTATTAAGCGTCTGTATGATTTTGCTTTAAACAATTTTAGACGACTATTTAATTATCCAGAAATGTCGTCGGATAGCCATCTGACTACCGGAGTTCAGAAAAAATGCAAAGAAAGGGAGAGAGATAGACAACAGAGACCCAAAAGCGACAACGAAGCTTCTCCTAAGCCAGTCGCCGGTTTGCCAGTTCTCATTGAGGCACTTGCACAACCCCTGATGCCCGCTACTTTAGAGTCGCAAGCCGCTACCGACTCCCATGTGGAGTCAGACATGCCGCTGGAAACTCAAGGTATTGGACCCTCGGATACCATTCCTTCAGATGGGTCCGGAGCCGCTGACTTCAGAGGGTGTATTCAGACCTAAACATCTTTACATCAAACCAACCTCATCTTCAAAGGCAAAGACTAAAGCACCTTCTAAAGCAAAGAAACAAACTCAAGAGCCACGTGGACAGGCCTCTATGCCCAAAAAACAGATGCTCAGAATGGCCGAAGACTTAATTACCTTGATCAGGGGTTTCCATCCCCCTCCTGATAAGAGGCCTAGTCAAGAAACCGACTATGAATCTTCAGATCAGGTTTCTATTTCTTCTGATTCCTCTTCTGATCAGGAATATTCTCTTCCTCCCTATGAGGATTCTGATGCTGAAGAATCTATGCCTTCAGCTTCTCCTCCAGAAGACTATTCTTTTGGGGAAACCTTGCATACCATGAGGGAGCATTTCCACTGGGAGAGCCAAGATTTTTATGAATCTAAAAAGAGGCTCAGGGATTTCCTTTTATTACCTCAACACAGGCCACTAGCCATTCCACCTGTGTTAGATATTGTAGATGATGTGTTTTCGGAGTCTAGTCTTACCCCTGACTCCTTACCTCCAGCTCCTGTTAAGCCTGACAGATATTACAGGGTTCCTGACTCTCATAAATTCCTTGTTAAAAACCCTGCTGCAGACCCAGAAACTATTTCCCAGGGTCCCAAGGGAGTTAAGGCTTCCGCTGCAAAAAACCCTACCCCCTCTGACAGAGATTCTAGGGCACTGGATAGATGGGGAAAAAGGTTTACACATCTGCTACCTTGGCTATAAGGGCCTTAAACTGTCAGTTTCATATGCTCAAATATCAGCAACATGTCATGTCATTGCTTAAACAGAAAATGTTATTAAACTCTGAATGTGCAGAAAACAAGGAAATGCAGGATGTATTGCATGCAGCTGAACAAGTTTACTTTGCAATGTGGTTTTGATTCTTTGGAGGCCTCCTGCAGGGCCACAGTTATGGGTTCTGTAATTAGGAGGCATGCTTGGTTAAAGGAACAAAATCTGCCTGATCATGTAAAAGTTAAATTATTAGATGCACCTTTACAGCATGATACTTTGTTTGGTGTTAAGGCAGAGGAGGTGTTAAAGAAGATGTAGGACAAAGCTAAATCTATGCAAACTGTCAAAGATTTTTTACAAGTACAGCCACCTAGGTTTAGTAGACACTGGCATACAAAGAATTGGTCCTTTCCTGTGTTAGACAGACCTCAAAGGGGCAGATCCAGACATCCTAGAGGCAGATCCCGGGCGCAAGGTTCCTACAGGTCAAAGCAATGGGGTGCTTCTACCTCCAAAGCTGGAGAAGACAAATCACAACCATACAGGAAACAGTCCCAATGACTTTCTCCTGCCTGCACCAAGCACTTATCTCCTGGCAGCACCCTTAGGGGGAAAATTAGCACTTTATTCTCAAAATTGGCACATGATAATCCAGGACAAGTGGGTTCTAAATATTGTGTCACAAGGCTACAAGTTCCATTTCCATACTCTGCCAAAGGCAAACAGCTGGCCAGATCTGCCAAAAAATCAATGGACAGAGGCACAAAAACAAGTCTCAGCCCCCATGGACATATGGGGGCCATTCAGCAAGTACCAGAGAATGAGCAGGGACAAGGATTTTACTCAAGACTGTTCTTGGTACCCAGAAAGGACAAGGCCTGGAGGCCAATACTGGACCTATCTATTCTGAACACATTCCTGGATATACCACAATTTAAAATGTTAACTTTGCAGCAACTTCTGCCCATGCTGGTCAAGAATGCTTGGCTTGTGATGTTAGACCTAAAAGAGGCATACCTGCATGTCCCAGACAAATATGCAGAAGATACCTCAGATTCAAGGCTGGCTCAGTGCATTACCAATTCTCTGCACTGCCCTTTGGCTTATCTACTGCGCCCAGGGTCTTTACAAAGTGCCTGGCACCAGTAATTGCATTCTGCAAAGAGGAATACAAATATATCCTTACTTGGACGACTGTCTAATTCAAGCAGAGAACAAGGACATTCTTCTACAGCAACTGGTGTTTGTGAAAAGACTTCTAACATGCCTAGGGTACACAGTCAACGAAAAGAAATCAAAACTAGTACCCTCTCAAGAGATAATATTCCTGGGTGCAAGCTTAAATACAGCTGCCCAGATGGATTATCTCATGCCAGACAAACAAAGGCAACTGGCTACCTATTTTAAAATGTTGGCAACAAAGGCCCAGTTATCTGCAAGAAAAATTCTGCAGGCTTTGGGCTTCATGGCATCCTGCACCCTACTAATTCCATATGCAAGACTGCATATGAGGAAACTTCAATGGTACCTAAAAACTGTTTCGACTCAACATTGCCACAGCCTGGAAATTATGATTACTGTCATTCCCTGCCTGCAGCATGAGTTTTGATGGTGGGTAAAGGCTTGTCACCAAAACAAGGGACAGCCGTTTACATTACCCCCAGCCAGGCAGACACTAACAACAAATTCTTCAGATTATGCCTGGGGGGGGCCACATGGCAGGAAGATGCATTCAGGGCACATGGACCTCAAACCAAATGGATCTACATATCAATCAAAAAGAGATGCTAGCTGTTCAAAATGCCCTGACAGCCTTCAGGGACCTACTTCATCCAGGACAACTACTGATAAAGACAGACAGCACCATGGTCATGTGGTATATAAACAAGCAGCGGGGCACACATTCTTACCCCCTTTGCAGACTGGCCATGACTTTGTGGGACACAGCATTGGCTTACCAAGTACATCTGCAGGCACAATTCCTACCAGGAAGGAAAAGTACTCTGGCAGATGAACTAAGAAGAAACCTCATGGATCCCCACGAGTGGCAGCTGAATCCACAAGTCTTCAGACTGATAACAAGGAAATGGGGATGCCCGGACATAGATCTATTTGCCTCCCCTCACAACTACCAACTAAAAAGATTCTGCACAAGGATTTATCACAAACAAGCATGGAAAGTGGATGCCCTATCAGTATATGCCTTTCCCCCTCTGCCTCTCCTCCCCAAGGTACTCCTAAAGGTCAGACAGGAGAAGCCAAAGATGATACTGATTGCCCCAGACTGGCCCCGCCAGTACTGGTATCAATCCTAAGGACTTGTCTCAATGCCCAGCTTGGACCTTACCTCAAATACCTCATCTACTGTCCCAGCAAAACAATCAGATCCTGCACAGCCAACTCAGGACTTTAAACCTGGCAGCATGGCGGATAATGTAGTCATACAAAACACACCTCTCAATAAAGCTGTGATGGATGTCATTTTGGAAGCCAGAAGGCCTAGTACTAGAAAATCTTATGCTGGAAAATGGAAGAGATTCTGTTCTTGGAACCAGGTACAAGGAACTGATACAGCTGTGCCAAACATTCCTCAAATTTTGCAATACTTAACTGAGATGCTGGACAAAGGCCTATCTTTTCATCTATTAAAATTCATGCTTCTGCCATTTCGGCTAATTACAATGTAGAGCCACCAATCTTTTCTCATCCCTTATTAAAGCAGTACCTCAGAGGGACCAAAAATGTAAGGCCTCCAAAGAGATCACCAATGCCTGCATGTGGGACCTCAACTATGTCTTGGAAGAACTCGCCTTGCCTACTTTTGAGCCAGCTGCTACTGCTGATATAAAGTTTTTATCTTGGAAAACACCTCTGCTCCTAGCAATAACTTCTGCAAGACTAGTTTCAGAGTTACAGGCACTCATGGCTGTAGAACCTTTTATCATTTTTTATCCAGACAGGTTCTGTCTGAGGACAAACCCAACATTTATGCCTAAAGTGGTGTCCAGTGTGGCTCTTAACCAAACTATTCACCTGCCAACTTTTTATCTAAATCCACAGAACAAGGGGGAGAGAATTCTTCATTCTTTGGACATACATAGACAGCTTAGATTCTACTTGGACAGAACCAAAGTTTTCAGAAAGACAGAACAATTACTAGTGACATATGCTGCAGGATCACAAGGAAAGGCCATCTCAAAGCAGACTATTTCAAATTGGATAGGCCACTGCATTCATTTCTGCTATGTACACCATGGCAAGCCAGTGCCTAAGGGCATTAGGCCACATTCAACCAGAGCTGCAGCCACTTCAGCAGCCTTTCTCAGGGGAGTTACCTACCAAGGACATTTTAGAGGCTGATACTTGGAGTTCAGTGCACACCTTTACAAAGCACTGTCATCTGCCACTCTACTCTAAATCCAGGGCAGGCTTTGCCACTGCAGTTCTGCAGGGCCTCATAGCCACTCCTAATGCTGTTTAGCTCCAGCCTCCCAACCATAGCTTTGGGACTCTACCCAAATGTAATGACTGCAACAGTGAAACACGAAGAACATAGTACAGTTGTGTACACTTACCACAAATGTAGATGTTCGAGTGTATTCACTGTTACAGTCCAGGTTACCCACCCGCCATCCCCCTTTTCTTCTGTTGGAACCTGTCTTTCCTTCTCTGATTTATACAACCTATGTGGTGTATTTGCTTGTAGATGAGGGTAGAGTTTATATTGGTGCATGTAATAATTTATATATATAAATTTTCTGGGGCAAGAAAAACTAAAGAAAATGGCATTGGCTGCTTCTTTTATACCCCTGACGTCAGGGAAGGGGCAACAGCAGCCGACGTAGGACCCAGGACTTTGGAATTCAGGCCGGCTGAGGGCAACCTGCCAGCAGGAATACCCAAATGTAATGACTGCAACAGTGAATACACTCGAACATCTACATTTATGGTAAGTGTACACAACTGTACTTTTCTTTTTTGTGTGTGTGTGTGTGTGTGTGTGTGTGTGTGTGTGTGTGTGTGTGTGTGTGTGTGTGTGTGTGCTTTTGTAATCTCTGAAATGGGCACGTCTCTTCAGCATACTTAACTGGTAATAAAATAAATAGTATTTTAAGCTTTTTCAAGAGTCATTGTTTATGTTTACCCATTTATTTATAGCCAGTTAGCATGAATAATGCCTTTGGTTCATAGAGGATTGGTGCATTATGCATTGAAAATTAATATGGAGGTAGAAGCTATGTAGAAGGTGTAGATAATTCTAAGACACGGATAGCATGACTGCACAGTGATCAAAATAGAGCAGTTTTGCAGTACATAGTAATAAGTGCATAATGATATGTAAATGAAGGAATCAAGAATGTTGGACCACTTTAGAGGTGTATAAAAGGTGCCAGTGTGATGGTGGATGCACTTTCTGAATGCTGAGATTCATAATGTACATAATGGGTGCAGTGGCAGAAGCGAAAGCAACATTTGTTGGAAGCCACCACTGGAGCTAGTGCTTGTAGTGCTGTCTGTCGCAGCGTCTGCACCAACAAAGGAGGTACATATAGTATCTGCTGTACCACCCTTTGACAGAAAAACAGATTGTGGAACATTTTCAAGTGGACTGGGATGTACTGTAAGACAGCTGACCAATCTGTTGCCCACAAGAGGAATTGATGGATATGCATGCATGGTATGTCCATTCCTTTGGATACAAAGGCAGGTCATATCAACCTTTTTAGCTACAGGAATCTTCCAACAACCTGTGGGGGTCACATTAGGCTTATCACAAGCATCAGCCATATGAATCTAAGCCAGTCTATCAGCATTTTACTAGAAAATGTGGAGTAGCCCATCTGGTCACCCAGAATATAACCAGTGCCATGCAGGTTGTCTGTGATGTAGTCCATTTCCATGTGGTCTTGGACGCAGTAGATTTCAGTCCAAACAAAAACAGTTGACACCTAAGCCATATATTGCACCATGTTACTATCAGGGCCCTGCCATGTCCATGGCCTGTAATATGTAAACAGGAATGGCTTCTATTCTATGTACTACAAGGTCGTCTGTAATGCTCACAACATTGTGTATAATGCATCTGTGCACCAACTGGGCAGTTCTTATGATTCATCCATTTTGGCACAAGTTTGACTTTTACCAACAGTTCCTGCAGTTGGACTTTACATCGGATCACCTGGTTGGTAGGTGCACACACATGCCAGATAGGCCCATGTACTCTGGTGCAATGGAAGAGGGAGCAAGACACATAATCTGTTGCTGTGTTGCAGTCGATGCCAGTTGTATGGCCCTATAAATGACTGTGATAGCTAGTCCTGAGATCATGGAGGAAATGGCCTGTAATACATCGCATATGGAAACTCAAAACATTGTGGAGTTGGTATTTGGATTTTGGAAGGGACGTTTCCAATGTTTAGACAATTTGAGAGGGTTATTTCAATGTATTCTGCATATATGCAGCAAGATATGTGTTGTGTGTGCCATATTTCACAGGATGGTGTTGTGCAAACAAATGGAATAGCAGATAGAATCATGACAGATCTGCTATACCAGCTGTAGGAACAGAAGGGCAGGCTGAACAGTTAGGGGAGTAACATGCATTAGCTGAACTACAGCTGAAGCATAGGCAGGCTCAGTACATTGCAGCACTGGTAAAGAGGTGGCATGTGATTTACAACCATGGGGCAAGGCACAGACAGCACAGAATAAAATGATGTATGCAGTCATACCCAAACTGTGCAGAACAGTGAGTGGACTGGCCACAGTGTCTATAACCATACCTACATAGATTAGGGGATTGGTAGAGAAAAGTCATCACTTGCACAGGCTGTTGGGCATCGTGGCCAAGTGACTCAAAGACTGTAATGTGGAGTACAGTCATGGGAGGTGAACAGGGTAGCCATGAGCAATGTACTGTGGGAGACTGTTGAGACAGAAGTAGTACCTTTTATAGGTTCATAGGTAAATACTAGGCTATCTGTTCAAAGGCTATTACAAGCCTAGCCACTAACGAGAGGTCAGAATCAAACCTTGCACCTCCTGTACATGAGGTAAAGACTTAAACCATTATGCCAAACCCACCCACTTGTGCATTAGGTCTTCCTGCCATGGCATGACTGTTGCAGTTGTCCATAGTGTTAGCTTGTGATGTCAAAACTCAATCCTGTATGTAGCAGGTAAGCTGTAAAACTGTGGGAACCATATGTGTGCACCCTAATGAGGTGTTCTGTGTGTTGAGCTGTAGGAGTGTCTCTCCCCACGTTGTGGAAGACACCCTTGACCAGGGTCACAGGTTGTGCACACACAGATGACACTGTTGCCATCTCACCAAAGCTTTGTGCAGTTTGACTTAGGAGGGCCTTTGCCTGACCACATAGCATCCTTTTCCTCCCATGACTACATATTGCATTGCCTGTAGACTCAGACCAGTTGGAGGTTGCTGTATGTCTCGTAGATTCACCTATGGAGGCAACAGTACCACTAATGACTTCAGCAGTACTATTTGCTGCCTATCTGTATACCCTGTATTACTGTGCAGTTGATGCACGTCCTTCTGCAAGCCATGGGGCTCACTTATTTCCACAATGCTATGCAGAGCAAACATCTGAGCTGCACATCCATGGGTTGACTCTCTTGTAGCCATATCACAGACCGTTCTAGAGTCATAACAATACTGCACTCCCTTATGTTTCTCCCATATTTTGGGTAAGCCCACCTCAGGCAGTGTGGCTGGCAGATGCTTACGCAAGGCATTCAGGTGAAAGATGCCAATTCTGCTATGGTGAAGTCATGGACTCTGCCAGTACCTCTACAGGGGTCTCACCTCTGTAATGGTGGGTGTGGGTTACTCCTCCCCCTGTTGTGCTGCAGGCAGTCCCACTGTGTCATCAGACTGTGCCACATGAATGCTGCCGTCATTGTCAACAATGGGTGTCCCTCTGATGTCACCCTCGTGCTGTCCCCTTCCATAGGTAGAAACTGTGAAAGCATGTACACACATAACTCCATTGGCAGCTTGCACACATATAGCTCCATAATATCCTGTGGCATGCATGGTGATGTACATGGAAACACTGCAGTAGAATTCATTGGATGATGAGTCTTTCTGTGCAAGGTGTTGAATTTGCAAACCAGAAGTTCCTGGAAGGACAGCTATACAAATGAGCCTTGATTTATCCCTCACTTTCATCATACTGTGATGTGTGCTGTAGCATAATGGACATTACTAACCTAGTGCTTCCTAGATGGTTGGTGCCAGGCCTGTTCCCACATCCAAGCTTTACCCAACTGTGAGAGATTGATTCACCTAGTGATTGAGCAACACCAAAAACTGTTAGCTACGTCCATGTTGGTGGTCTCCCCTCCCATGGTAGACTTGTTTGTTGTAGTGTCTCTTGCCTTTTTGTTTATACACTGGTAATTCTTTACTGCCCCCCTTTTTAGAGACCTATTATAGCTGTCCAGAGCATTCCCATCATGCACCAGTATCTGCCAGAACTTGCTACTGATAATGCTTGGTCATGTTACTTTTTCCTAGGAATTGCATGCCATGCGTGTCTGGTAAGAACCTGCAGTAACACTTCATTCTTCTGGCTGCTTAACTTTTTTCAAGGCATTTCCTCCTTTATGTGGCTGTACTAGTCCCTGTAAATCTGAATGCAGAAATGGCAGTCAGTAGGCCGTGGTATATTCTAATGTGACATGCACGTGAGAATGTGTATGGCCTTCCCCCTTAATGCACTTGGTCAACACCTGCAGTTACTGCTATGCATGTCCCCCCCCATACATTTTGGTACTGTGTACATGATTCTGTATATTTCTGTGGAACCCTGTACTTCTTGTGGTGTTATCCCCGCAGTATCCTGTGTTCACAGCTTTATTTTCAACACACATATTGCCAGACAGTACTGTGATAAGCCAGTGTGATGGGGTCCCACTTACACATGCAACAAGACATGTGCCTCACTCTTCATAATATCCGTTACAGGGTTTGTAGTTTTTGGTGAGGTGGTCCTTTCAGCAGGACTCCTTTTATTTTTTTTTAAACCCTGTAATGCTTCATGCGTACAGAATTTTTGCTCAAATTTCTGTGCATCTTAGATGTATGACTGTAAGAAGTGCTGCACAACATGATGACATTGGCATATGTAGACTAACAGCAGGCAGTTATGTTAATGAAGCCAGATGTCATCAGTGTCTGAATTACTGCCTAAGTGCAGGGTAGTAACCAGTAACCATACATACACGCATACAGTGGATATAAAAAGTTTACACACCCCTGTTAAAATGCCAGGTTTTTGTGATATAAAAAAATGAGACCACAATAAATCATTTCAAAACTTTTCCCATCTTTAATGTGACCTATAACCTGTACAATTCAATTGAAAAACAAATCTGTTAGGGGAAAAAAATAAAAAATAAAAAACATACAATAAGCTAGTTGCATAAGTGTACACACCCTTAAACTAATACTTTGTTGAAGCACCTTTTGATTTAATTACAGCATTCAGTCTTCTTGGGTACACACCTGCCACTAATTAGAGACTCTGATTAACCCCAAGTAAAGTTCAGCTCTCCTAGTAGGATTTTCCTGACATGTACTCAGTTGCCTGCTACAGCAAAAGCCATGGTTCACAGAGAGCTTACAAAACATCAAAGGGATCTCACTGTTGAAAGGAAAGTCAGGAGAAGGGTACAAAGAAATGTTCACAGCATTGGATATACCATGGAACACAGTGAAGACAGTCATCAAAAAGTGGAGAAAATATGGGATAACAGTGACGTTGCAAAGAACTGGATGTCCCCCCAAAATTGATGAAAAAACAAGATGAAAACTGGTCAAGGAGGCTACCAAGAGGCCTACAGCAACACTGAAGGAGCTGCAGGAATTTCTGGCAAGTTCTGGTTGTGTACTACATATGACAATTTCCCGTGTTCTCCATATGTCTGAGCTATGGGGTAGGATTGCAAGACAGAAGCCTTTTCTTACACAGAAAACCATCCAGGCTCGGCTAAAATTTGCAAAGCAATACATTATCTCCCAAAAGCATGTGGGAACATGTGTTATGGTCTGATGAGACCAAGGTTGAACTTTTTGGCTACAATTCCAAAAGGTATGTTTGGTGCAAAAACAACACTTTGCATCACCAAAAGAACACCATCCCCACAGTGAAGCTTGGTGGTGGCAGTATCATGCTTTGGGGTTGCTTTTCTTCAGCTGGAACTGAGGCTTTAGTCAAGGTGAAGGGTATTATGAACAGTTCCAAGTACTAGTCACTTTTGGCCCAAAACCTTCAGGCATCTGCTAGAAAGATGATGAATTTTACCTTTCAACATGACAGTGACTCCAGGCATACATCCAAATCAACAAAAGAATGGCTTCACCAGAAAAAAAATAAAGTTTTGAAATGGCCCAGCCATAGCCCAGACCTAAATCCAATAGAAAATCTGTGGGATGACCTGAAGGGGGTTGTGCACAAGAGATGCCCTCGCAATCTGACAGATTTGGAGTGCCTTTGCAAGGAACAGTGGGCAAATATTGCCAAGTCAAGATGTGCCATGCTGATAGACTCCTGCCTAAGAAGACTGAATGCTGTAATTAAATCAAAAGGTGCTTCAACAAAGTATTAGTTTAAGGGTGTGCACACTTATGCAACTAGCTTATTGTACATTTTTTATTTTTTATATTTTTTCCCCTAACAGGTTAGTTTGTTTTTCAATTGAATTGTACAGGTTATAGGTCACATTAAAGATGGGAAAAGTTTTGAAATGATTTATTGTGGTCTCATTTTTTATATCACAAAAACCTGGCATTTTAACAGGGGTGTGTAAACTTTTTATATCCACTGTACATACATATTAGAATGAAGTATGCACATCATAGTTTACACAAGGTATGCAAGCTGCATGCTTGTGCATGCTAGTGGTGAAACACTACATAGTATAATACAAAATTTACAAGTATGTGCCCATGCACACAAGTCTACTATATTTTTCCTTGAGTGGACTTACCAAGTGGCCATGGCTGCATCAGCAAGTAGTAACAGTAGGACTCCTGCATGATATGACAAGATCAGGGTATACTGTTTTTCCTGCACAGATACTTCAAATAAGCACCTCCCAGACCATTGTGGTGGCCTTTTGAAGGAAGTGAATGTCCTGTATGAACTGAGACAGATGTCAAGTAATGAAAACTCTTGTCACCTATATTGTGAGCAGTGTTATTATGATGATCTGAGGTAGTACCACCCTGAACTGGTCAGATAGTGGAAGGCAGAGGTTCAGGAGAGTGAGTTAGAGATGTAATGTAAGAATTTATTTTTTTTGAGTATTACCTTTGTCTTTACTGTATACAACGTTGTACATCTGTGCTCGACAGTACTTACTTTAGTTTGCAGCTGCAGAAGAGTGTTGCCTTAACATGACTTGGTGCCACAGAAGGTGGGATCGTCTTCCCCGAAGCAAAGTGTGCATGTGTTCTATGCCAGTCCAATCTACAGCTGCAGTTATGCTTATTATATTTCTTCTTCAGGTTGTTCCAGTTAGAGGTTGCCACAGCGGATCATCTGTTTCCATTTCTTCCTGTCCTCCACATCTTGCTCTGTCACACCAATCACCTGCATGTCCTCTCTCACCTTATCTTAGCCTTCCTCTTTTCCTCTTACCTGGCAACTCCATCCTTAGCATCCTGTTCCCAATATACCCAGCATCCCTCCTCAGCACATGTCCAAACCAACACAATCTCTCCTCTCTGGCTTTGTCTCCAAACTGTCCAACCTGAGCTGACCCTCTAATATACTGATTCCTAATACTGTCCATCCTCGTCACACCCAATGCAAATCTTAACATCTTTAACTCTGCCACCTCCAGCTCTGACTCCTGCCATTTTGTAAGTACCACCGTCTCCAATCCATGTAACATAACTGGTCTCCCTACCCTCTTGTGGACCTTCCCTTTCACTCTTGCTGGTATCTGTCTGTCACAAATCACTCCTGACACTTTTCTTCTCCCACTCCACCCTGCCTGTACTCTCTTCTTCACCTCTCTTCCACATTCACCATTGCTGTGAACTGTTGATCCCAAGTATTTAAACTCATCCACCTTCGCCAATCCTCACCATTCCTCTATCCTCCCATTTATTCACACACATATATTCTGTCTTTAGTCCTGCTGACCTTCATCCGTCTCCTCTCTAGAGCATATCTCCACCTCTCCAGGGTCTCCTCAACCTGTTCCCTACTCTCACTACAGATCACAATGTCATCTGCAAACATCATAGTCTATGGGGACTCCTGTCTGAACTCGTCTGTCAACCTGTACATCACCATTGCAAATAAGAAAGGGCTCAGAGCTGATCCTTGATGTAATTTCACTTCCACCTTAAACTCATCCATCACTCCTACCGCAGACATCACCACTGTCACACTACCCTCATACATATCCTGTATCACTCTTACATACTTTTCTGCCACGTCTGACTTCCTCATACAATACTACAACTCCTCTCTAGGTACTCTGTCATATGCTTTCTCTAAGTCCACAAAGACACAATGCAACTCCTTCTGACCTTCTCTATACTTCTCCATCGACACTCTGAGAGCAAACATTGCATCTGTAGTGCTCTTTCCCTGCATGAAACCATACTGCTACTCACTAATCATCACCTCCCTTCTTAACCTAGCTTCCACTACTCTTTCCCATAACTTCATGCTGTGAATGATCAATTTTTATCCGTCTGTAGTTACTACAGCTCTACACATCACCCTTATTCTTAAAAATTAGTACCAAAAACACTTCACTCCTCAGGCATCCTCTCACTTTCCAAAATTTCATTAAACAATCTGGTTAAAACCTCCACTGTCATCTCTCCTAAATACCTCCATGCTTCCACAGATATTTCATCTGGACCAACAGCCTTTCATTCTTCATCCTCTTCATAGCTGTCCTTACTTCCTCCTTGCTAATCTGTTGTATTTCCTGATTCACTATCCCCACATCATCCAACCTTCTGTCTGATGTTTTTAATCTTCTTTCCTTTCATCACTGATTGGTACGGTTCCAAGCCCTCATAACCGAGTCTGCCTAAATACCATGCTCGCACCAGCCAAAAACTCGCGAGCTAAGCTTCTAAACAAAATGCCCTTCTCCCTGTTACCTCAGATCTCATGTAGCCGTAAAGATGCGTTTCAGCCGAGCTCTCAGCCAAGTGGAAACTTTTTCATGTTTTGTGAGAAGTTCTGTTTAATTTCTTGTTTGCGTTTTACATCCATTATTTTCCATATTTACAGTCAGTCTACCCTTTTCACTTGTACTTCTACCTGTTTGGTAATCTTTTAAGTACCATTGGTGGTATGGCCTTCTCTCTTTACCCTTGTGGTATTCCTGGAATACCATCGCTGGTATTCCTCTCTTCTCTTTCTGTCTAGTTGTGTGGTATAAATACTGTGTGTATTTACATAGTTTTAGGCTTAAGAGTAGAATTTACCCTTTCTCTGAAGTTTTTGACTGTTTTAACTTTTCATTATGTCTGATATGATAAGAAGGGTACATCGGGTTTCAAGCATTGTACTTCGTGTAATTGTAAACTTCCAAATAGTGACTCTCACGATGATTGTGTCTATTGCTTGGAGGTGCCCCATCTTTCAGTGCAGCTTCCCTGAGCTATTTGTCAAAGTTTCAGCCAGCACACTCTGAATAAGCGCAAGAATAAGTTAATATTGAAGGGCCTACTTGTCGCCCTTTTCAGAGGCCCTTTCTGTGATGGAGGTCTCAACCCCTCCTAGGAAGAATAAGAAAAGGCCCCATTCATTCCCTCTTTACCTTTGGGTGACCAGGGTAAGTCCATGAAATCTAAACTTCAGAAACTGTCCTCTGAGCATAAATCTGCCTCATCAGCACCAACATTGTCTACTCCAGGTACTGCCACTGTTTCTGTATCAGCGCCAGCTTTGGCTCCAATACTATCTCCGGCACCGACTATAGACCTCACCTCGCCTACTATGACTGGGTGCCACTTCGGCACAGTACATGCCTTTGGTGCTTATCTCTGCACTGCTGAATGAACCTCCCGTATCAGCTCCAGGTACCCCTTTGGCACCAAGCTCCTTTACGGTTCTGACAAGAATAGGTTTGTCCCCACTGCTCCCTCTCGCCAAGCTTGAGACATCGATGCCAGTAGACTCCACAACATGGACCCAATGCTCTCCGTCCATAGATCAGTTTCTAGGCCAAGTACATAGTCCATTTCTAGATCGATTTGAGTCTGTATTGGGAGTATCAACCAGATCCACCAGGAGACTGTCAGAACTTGATGTGGTGTGTCTTGTGGAACAGCTGTTGGCAGCCAGGGGGATACCTACGACCTTCCTGGACCCATCCTCCAACAGGACTTGGGTTAACTTCTCCACGGACTCCATCCTATTCTCCTCCTTTGACCATTCTGGTTTCAAAGCCTTCTGCTCCGACGTCCTTTTCGGAACCCCCCATCTCGGTGCCAGTAGTAGACCTCACTGTGGCTCTGGGACAGTTCCTTTGGACCTCGGTTCCTGCTGAACCAGTCTTTCCTCAACTGTGTGATTGGGGCTGTAGGCTCTTTGGTTCATGGCACAGTTCCGACTGTCTCTTTGGTCCCATCCTCGGTGCCGGGAGCTCTGTCTGCACCGATCCTGCTTTTGAGGCTCCATCCTTGGGAGCAGGTTCATTGGAGCGGGGTTTGACCCCAGTTCCGAGGTTGTCCTTCTCTGTTCTGAGCTCCCACCCCTTTTCTTGCAGACCTGTTCTCCATGCGATGGAGAGGGCACTTGCTTCTGGAAGCATTCCTCCGACATTGGAACCCCGTTTTTTTCTACCTGAGCTACAGCTGCCATGGGCCACCTCCCCGGGACACCAGGCAGGGAAGCCGCAGAAACCTTCTGTACAGGGTACCCACTCTTCCATGTCCTCTTCAGGAGCCCCCACAGAAGAGATCATGCAAAAGGAAGCAAGTAAACTCCCCTGAGGAGTCACTTACAGAGGACATGGATTTCAATGACTGTGAAGGGTCCCCACGGTCACCCCCTGATGATGTCTCCTTCAGAGACATCCTTGAAATACTAAAACAGAGGGGTGATTGGAAGCCCACCAGTCTTTCTTCTGAGGAGTCCATGTTCCTGCGGGCTTTCCATGCCCAGCCATCTACTTCTTGGGAGACCACACCTGCAGACGAGCTAGTTCAGCTCGTAGTGCAGCACACCTGCAAGTACCCTGATTCTGTTGAGGCGATCCCTTGGAGACCTGACAAGATACTTTCTCCACCTGAGGGAAATCCACATTGGTCCAGAGGTTTACCAGTCAATGCTATGGTGGTGGTGGTGACCACAAAAAAGGATCCAGCTGAAGAGAGTCCTACTGTCCACCCGCCCAGCATAGTGTCCCGGGCCATGAACAGGTTAGGGAAGCAAGTCTTTGCATCAGCGACCTTTGCTATATGATCCCTGAACTATATGGGACATTTTACGAGGCTCCAAACAGACTTGATCTCTGAACTCTCTGGAACACTCACAGGACAGGTGCCTGACGAGGTAAGGGACAAAGTTGCCTCGCAGCTCGCAACCCTGGAATTGATCTCCAACTCATCCATGAGGTTGCTTTCACATGCAGAGTGGTGGGTTCAGGCATAGTTATGAGACATCATGCCTGGCTGCACATTTGTGACCTTTGTGGATCCCTTCAAGTCTTCCTTTCTGAATGCTCCCATCAAAGCATCTTCCCTGTTTGGCTCCAAGGTAAAGGACACTCTGGCCAGGTGTGAGCAGGATGAGAAGACCCGGTCTGCCGTAGGTCTACGTTTTTGCAATCCTCAATGTTCCTTCTCCAGGAACCAGAGGAGTGGGAAGATGTGGCACAAAAAAATCTCAGGACCCTTTCCGTGCCACACGTGGTGACGATACCCCCAGGGGCAGAAGGGGTAACAATTCTGGAAGATGCCCCTACCGAGGCAGAGGGGGTCCACGTAAACAAGGCCCTAGGGACTCCTTCTCTGGGCAGCCTTACCAGCACTTCTGAGGAGTGGCCCGATGTTTCTCTCTGCAGCAAGCTGCCTGGTGCTCTATTACCACCGATCGTTGGGTGCAGAATATCATTACCAGAGGCTACACCATTCCCCTCATTACTTATCCAGAACCTCCAACAAAACGTCCTGACGTTCCACCCAGTCAGAGGGGAAGAAGCAGTTTCAGAGATAAACAAGCTGTATAAAAAAAGAGTCATCCAACTAGTCCCACCAGACCAATGTGGATCCGGATTTTACTTGAGATTCTTTTTGGTGCCAAAAGAGACAGGAGACTGGAGACCCATTCTGGATCTCAGCAATTTGAACAAGTCTGTTGCCCAAAGCAAATTCTGGATGGTCACTGTTCAGTCTATTCTCCCTTTCCTAAGGGAGGGCAATTTGATGTCCTGAATAGATCTCCGGGATGCATATTACCACATCAAAATGGACAAGCGCTCCAGGAATCTACTTCATTTCTGGCTATGAGCCAATCATTACCAGTTTCATGCCCTGCCGTTCAGTCTCTCTACAGCCCCTCCAGAGTATTCACAAAATGCATGGCAGTGGTTACAGCTCACTTGAGACTGCAAAGATTCCGGGTGTTTCCATATTTGGACAATTGACTCCTTACCGCCCCCACCAAGCATCTTTCTCTGGCAGGAATTTTGGTGATAACTGTGCACTGGGAGAACTCCAACATTACTCCATCTCAGCAGATATAATTCATTGGAGCAGTCTTCGACACGCAACCCTGTCGGGTGCCACCTGCAGCTCACAAACTCCAGAGATTAAGGCTTCAGCTCCAGGTGATACTCTGTCAAAACAAAGTATCAGCGAGAGAGGTTTTTCAGCTCCTAAGATCCATGGCAGCTTGCATACGTATAGTGCCTCTTGCAAAGCTGCACATGCAAATTCTCCAGTGGCTTCTTCTCTCTCAGCAGTTCTCAAACCATCACCCTCTCTGTTTTCAGATTCAGATATCCAACTCTTGCAAACAGGACCTTCTTTGGTGGATGAGGCCAGACACAGAATTTTAGAGCCACTCATTTCAGTCCCCTCAGCCCAAGGCCATTGTGACCATGGATGTTTCCCTGATAGGGTGGGGGGGCCCATTTCCAGGGAAAGACCGTCCAAGGCGCATGGTCCGCATTGGAGGCCAACCTGCATATCAACGTTCTGGAACGGAGAGCCATGCTGTTAGCGTTCCAAGAATTCCAAATGGTTCTTCCTTCTGGAATGATTGCATTTCAGTCAGATGTCAGTAGTCTGGTATATCAGTGAGCAAGGAGGAACTAAGTCATACCCCCTTTGTCGGGAAGCCATGAGAATTTGGCACTGGGTGATAGCTTCCAACCACTTTCTGATAGCAATGCATAGCCCAAGGAACTTCAGCGTGATTGCAGACAAGTTGAACAGATGTATTCTCTTGCCCCACGAGTGGTTTCTCAATACCAGTGTAGTGGCAGAAAGTTTCAGCCATTCGGGCCAGCCTTGCTGCGATCTTTTCACCTCCCCATCCAACAGCAAATTCAGCAACTATTTTGCCATATTCTCCCCAAAGGGGGAGTCCATGGGGGATGCTCTGATTCACGATTGGCCCACAGGACTTCTTTATGCCTATCCCCCCATTCCCCTGATCCCTCAATTCATAAAGAAAGCTATTCAGTTGAAATGCAAAGTGATCCTCGTAACTTCCTTTCGGCCTCGACAAGTTTGATTCCCCTTCCTTCTGCCTCATCTGTTATGTTCACCGTGAATTCTTGATCCTCTTCCAGACCTGATTTCTCACCCCCAAGGGTTGAGTCACCCCAGTCTATCCAGTTTCAAGCTGACAGCTTGGTTTCTCCACTTCCATTAGCTGCTAGGCAGGATGATCTCACCTCACCTGTTCATGACATTATTCTGGCCTCTCATAAACCATCCACCAGAAGACTATATCGGGACAAATGGAAAAGGTTTTCTATTTGGTCGACTGAGAAGATATTGGATCCATATTTGGCTCCAGTCACAGCAGTTTTGCAATATCTGTCTGAGTTTTTTGAAGATGAAGCCACAGCCTCTAGCATACAAATACATCTGGCAGCAATTTCTAATTACCATAACGGGCTGGATGGTATTCCTCTTATATCACTGCACGTATGTAAAACTTTTCTCAAAGGAGTTTCTCACATTAGATCTCCAATCAGACAGCCTGTAGAGCTGTGGAATCTCACGTTAGTTCTCCAGTTTTTGACTCTACCCTCGTTTCAGCCCACACCGAAATGTGACCTCAAATTCTTATCATGGAAATCTCTCTTCCTGGTAGCTATCACATCAGCCAGATGAATTTCAGAGTTGCAGGGATTGTGCACCAAAAGACCCTATCTATTTTTCCACAAAGACAGAGTATCATTCCGGACGAACCCATCCTTTCTCCCCAAAGTTGTTTCTGATTTTTCCATTAATCAGCCTATTGACTTACCAGTCTTTTTCCCAAACTTTTCTAATAAAGAACACTGCCTACATTCCTTGGATGTACACAGGCAATTTGAGATTTTATTTAGACAGGACCAAAGCAATACACAAGTCTGATCAACTTTGCATTTCCTTTTCTGGGCCTAGAATGGGAAATTCTGTCTCCAAGGTCACCTTATCAGAATGGTTAAGGGACTGCATACATTTCACTTATTCTTTAATAAAAAAACCTATGCCACAGAATACTAAAGCCCTTTCCACTAGGTCGATGGCAACTTCTGTAGCCTTCCATTCCAGGGCTTCTGCGGATGATATTTGCACACCAGCTACTTGGGCTAAACCCTTAATGGTTCTCAGGAACATTCTTCCATAAGGGCCACCCAAGGATCTCAAAGTTGCGGGGGATTCTGTCCCATCAGTGATGAATGGAAAGAAGATTAACATCATCAGATAAACAAGTTATGTCTTACCATAACGTTCCATCTGTGTTGTTGTTGATCTTTCATTCATCACCTCCCACCCTCCTTCCCCCGCCAAAGGCTCCTGGGGGACTCTTTGGGTCCAAGTGGTGTCTTAGGGCATTTGCGCAGAAGTGGCCTCTGCTTTACTGGTATGACCTGGGCAAATTCGATTTGAGGTAACAGGGAGAAGGGCATTGTGGGTAGAAGCTTAGCTCGAGAGTTTTTGGCTGGCACGAGCTTGGTATTAGGCTGACTCTGTTCCGAGGGCTCGGAACCAAACCCATCAGTGATGAATGAAAGAAGATCAAAAACACAGAACATTATGGTAAGACCTAACTTCTTTTTCCCCTCTCATTCTCTTTAATCATCAGCCCCTCAAAGTACTCTTTCCATCTGCTCAGTACACTCCTCACTTGTAAGTATGTTTCCTTCATCATCCTTTATCACCGTTACCTGCTGCACATCTTTGCCAGTCAGTACAGTTCCTTTTCTCCCTCCTTAGTGTCCAAGCTTTCATACAACTCTCCATACGCCTTATCCTTAGCCTTCACCACCTCTCTCTTCACCATACGCCTCATCTACTTATACTACTGTCTACTTTCTTCATCTCTCTGACAATCCCACTTCTTTTTTCACCAACCTCTTTCTCTGTATGCTCTCCTGTACTTCCTCGTTCCACCACAAGGTCTCCTTATCCTCCTTCCTCTGTCCAGATGTCACACCAAGCACCTTTCTAGCTGTCTCCCTTACCAGCTCTGCTGTAGTTACCAGCGATTCGGTAACTCTTTACTGCCATGCAGTGCCCTTCTCAACTCTTCCCTGAACTCCATCTCACAATCACCCTTTTTCAGCTTCCACCATTTGATCCTTGACACTGCCCTCACACTCCTCCTCCTCTCCTTGATCACCAACGTCATCCTGCAGACCACCATCCTATGCTGCCTAACTACACTTTCCCCTGCCACTACTTTACAGTCTCCAATCTCCTACAGACTGGCCCTCCTACATAGGATATAATCCATCTGTGTGCATCTTCCTCCACTCTTTTAAGTCACCCAATGCTCCTCCCACTTCTTAAAATACATATTCACCACAGCTATGTCCATCCTTTTCACAAAATCTACTACTATCTGGCCTTTTGCATTCCACTACTTGACACCATACCTACCCATTACTTCCTCATCCCCTCTGTTCCCTTCACCAACATGCCCATTGAAATGTGCTCCAATCACCACTCTCACCCGTGGGAACACTCTCACCACCACTTCATCCAACTCGCTCCAAAATTTTTCTTTCTCATCCATCGAACACCCAACTTGCAGAGCGTATGCACTAACAACATTCTTCATCACACCATCAATTTCCATCTTCATAAACATCACTCTATCTGACACACTTTTCACCTCCAGAACACTCTTGGCATAGTTTTCCTTCAGGATAACCCCTACCCCATTTCTCCTCCCATCCACACCATGATAGAACAATTTGAACCTGCCTCTGATGCACCTGGCCTTACTCACCTTCCATCTGATCTCTTTACACACAACATAGCAACCTTCCTTCTCAACATCATATCAGCTAGCTCTCTCCCTATACTAGTCATACTGCCAACATTCAAAGTTCCAACCCTCACTACCACACTCCTAACTTTCCTCCTCCCTTCCTGCATTCGGGCATGCCTTCCCCCTCTTCTTTTCCTTCTCCTTTGGTCAACAGTAGCTCAGTTTCCACCAACACCCTGTTGGCCAACAGTACTTGCGGCGGTCATTGTTAACCCGGCCTTGACTGATCCGGTATGGAAATCTGTATTGTTGTCCACATATGTCACTTGTCAAAAGTTTTACACTGGATGCCTTTCTTGATGTAACCCTCCCCATTTATCCAGGTTTGGGACTAGCATGAAGAAATGCACTGGCTTGTGCATCCCCAGTGACTGGGTTGGTTATAACATTTGTATGTTATAATTTCTTTTTTGTGTGTCATCCTTCTGCAAGTCCAGTTCTGCAAGAGGATCAGGAGAGATCACAATCACATTGGTTTCCACCAGCTGCTGCCCTTGGCATTGGGTCACCAATGATTGCCAAATCTGCCCCCAAAAGGAGATGATGGACTACCTGCTGGAGGTAGCTTTTAGGGGGTCACTGGTGCCTTCCCTGTTACCTGTTAGGAAGGTGGGGGGGTGAAAGGGTGAAAGTTTCAGTTCTGAAGTTGGATCAGGGGGGCTTCCACTGGTATCCCAACATCAGTTGTAGAGGCTGCTCACTGGTGAGATTCATTGGTGCAACTGGTAGAGTCACATTATCAGCATGCCTTTCCTAGAATGCCTCCAGAGAACAACTGGCCCATAACATCAGCCATCTTGATTACTAGGATTGTTGCCCTTTGGACTGGCCTATCTGCTAACCATACAAGGAGCCTACCTTCCTGTGGTATTGTCATTACCCATTCCTTGTTCATTGCCCAGTTCTTCTTATCACCAGCTGTCCACCCTCTGTAATAGTCTATCCACTGATCTCTCCTATTTTTGTCTGTGCCACCCCCGTCTGTTTCTTTGTTCCATATTTGTCTGACTGTCATTGCTACCTGCCATTTTATTATATCCTACTCACAGCCATTCATCCATCCTTGCCTTCCCCTTCTTTTATGGAAATTACAAAAGGGAGCTTTATCCCTGTAAAAAAAAAAATACCCTTCCTTCCCCTGTCATTTATGTCTGGGGGTTACCCTTATATGTTTATTTCTGATCGTTGTTTTTCTGTCTGTTCCATTTCTTTCTATTTATATGTAAAACAGAATTGCTACCTTGTTGTTTTTACCCACATTGATCTTTTTGTTAGCTGTTGTCCTCAGCTGCACTGCCCTTGTGGTGACCAGCCACTACCTGCAGGTATAAGTCACTGCATTGTACAAAGATCACAGATTGACTGTAGTATGCTAACGTGCCTCCGCTCAGATTTCCTTCATTTCTGCTATGCACACCGCTGTAGTGTGGCAACTGCTACCATTGGTGGCTTAGTGCTGTTCATGTTATATTACTGGTTAACCTCTATTTTCTTTTCTGGTCCTTTGGTATCTAGGTGGTATCCTTGCCTTCTACATATCTAATTAGCTTAATAGCACTTTTTGCAGTGACATCCATGAAGATTAGTGCTTTGCAGGCATGCCGCACTTGTCTATAATCGCAGTTAATAAAATATGAACTGCATTTGGAGGTTTTTATATATATCTTGAGATGTTTACACTAGAGAAAAATTGTATCCCTAGATTTACAGGTTAATGTGATGCCACCAAAATGTAGTAGTTTGGCTGCTGAGTTTTTAGTCATACGTTTTCTTCTCCTGTACCTGATAATCAACAGTCCATTCACCTCCTTGCCCACTTGTTCTCCTGTCACACACACGCAATGAACAAGTCTTTTCTCATTCATTCTCTTTTTGCCTGCCTGGGAGGAGAGCAAGGGTCTATATCAGATTGCCAAAGTTTTAATACTTAGAATCACTACAGTTCTAAGTTTTAAAACTTCGAATTCCTATAAAAATATTTTTAAAAGACAAACAAAAGGGTGTAAGCAGGGGGGCAGGCCCCTCTGCACCCCCCTGCTACTTAAATATTCCAACTCCAAGATCGCACTACAGTGTAGGAAATGGAAATCTTCTGTTTCTGCACTGTATCGCACTGAAGTGCGATCTCGGAGTTGGTATATTTAAGTAGCGGGGGGGAGGGGTGGGTTCAGAGGGGCTCCCCCCCCCCCCCGGTTACACCCTTTTGTTTGTCTTTTAAAAATTATTTTTGTAGGAATTCAAAGTTTTAAGACTTTGATCACTAAAGTTCGATCTTTAGTGATACGAAGTAGTAAATCTTTGACAATCTGATATAGACCAGAGAGCTATCAGAGAAAGGAATGACATCCGAGCAGTCATAGGGGTTTTAATATTGGCCTTCATTTCCAATTCTTCCCTGTACAGCAGTTGATGAGCAGAGCTCCAGTACCAAGCACTTTAGCTTGCATGCTTCCTCACATCAGCACAAGCAAACACTGCATGGAAGATTTCCACACATCATAGCCCTTATGCTTCTTTTCTGAAACTTCTCTTAACACCCAAGCAGCAAACCTTACTGCTTCCCTCCCCTCTGGATGGGTAAGGCAGTGCTGTATGCATATTCTCACCTTCTGCCTTAGACTTCTTCAGAGTTTTGTTCACTAATTAGTTCCAGGTTGTTTGGGATACAGTCGGGGCTTAATCCCTTTGTTCCACAGAGGTGGCATCTGTTGCCATTTTCTTTTGAATGTTTAAGTGATTAAGTGGACTGATCCTTGTATCTTTTTAACCATAACCCAGCCCATAGCATCAAAATCTATTAACCAGTCAGTTATGTCTTTTCACTTACACAAAACCCTTATTTGGACATGTATCAACATCTTTTAATGAGGTTTAAAAGCAGTTAATCACAATAGCTTTTCACTTGGCCAAATATGCTTTCAATGATTTTTTTTTCCTTTTAGGAAGGAGGGAGTAAAATTTTGAGTTTTACTTTTTTTAACATGTTTATTGAATTATCACTTAAGATATTAGGAAAAGTGCATTTATATAAAAGAAAATAAACCATGTTAACATGAAACTAAAAGAAAGGCGCAGTAGAGGAACAAAAAAACCTTTATTGGATTAGCGCTTTTGCTCTTAATATTAAGAGGACTTAATCAGAGTAAATAAAAACATAAAAGAGCACTCTTTTTATAACAGGCAAACTCATGTGTAATAGTAGTTTGAACCATAAGTAACATTTCTAACCAAATTGATGAAATTGGGTTGAACCAACGAAACATGGGATGCACTGGTAAAAGAAATCTAAAAGTGTACAATCCATACAATTCGTAGTAAACATTAAAAAAGCAAAGTATTAAAAATAAAAAAACAACGCAGGCAGAGCTCCAGGTTCACAAACAGTCTTTTAATAAAAACATGCAAGCACTTTCACCAAATGCTTCTTCAGGGGTGACATAAAAACTGAGTACCTAAGGCACCATATTTAACTATTAACCTAAGGTCACATGACCAAACGAATTCCAACTTAAAGGTACACGTCCTAAAATTCATTCAAAAACCATTTAAAAATATATATAAAAAACTAATACACCAAGTATATATCTATGAAAATATATAAAACTTACATCATTCTGAGGGCAAATACACATGTATTAAATCACAAAGATAGCATGGAAATAAAAACATATATACATATATCTATAGAAGTATGTGAAACAACCACATACACATCATGCTAATGTATTTGAACATGAAGGTAGCATATGATGTATAGCTAGCCACTCATTTCCTTCATAGTGGTCTGGCTTTCAAAATAGGTCTTAGTGGTATACAATCATTCAAGCCATACCCTGCATTCGCTCTCAACCTAATAATCCATTGAGCTTCCATTTCTTCTGTTCTTAATCTCATATCCCCTCCTCTCTTGTTACCATAATTCATTCCTATAAATAAAAAATCAAAACTGTATGTACTGTCTGTGTTGGCAACATGTTTGGCTAACTCATTAAACATGCTTTTCTTGCCTATATGATATACACGTTCCCTAATCCAATATTTTAGTATCCTGTCAGTCTTCCCGACGTAGAATTTACTGCATACCCTACATACAGTCAAATATATCACATGAGTACTAGTACAGGTAGCCTTGATCTTAAAGCTAAACTGTTCTCCTGTATCTGGATGGAAAAAGATGGAACTATCATTTGATATGTGGACAAAAGGAACACTTCCTACAGGGAGTAGTTATTCCATGTATAACTGATGTATTAGTATCCCTTGCACCACAAAGGCATCTCTTCAAGGACTTTTTATTTCTGAAAATAAACTGAGGTGTTGAATCCAAATATTTACTGGCTTGCTCATTAGTCATTAAAATATTCCATATTTTTCTAGTAATGCTAACTAGTATAGCGACTAATATTATTTGAATAACAGAATGACGCTCTTAAATTGTTGTTATATCTCCTTCTCAACTTATAACTACTGTCATCCTGTGTGCGTTCAGAGAAATGAGGTTTAGCTCTTGTACCTCTCATATTTACCACCTTTTCTACATTCCTCCCTATCATATCTACATCATACCCTCTATGCATCAGCTCAGTGCTAGTAGTATCAAGCTGTTGTTGAAAGTCTTGTTCACTCACATTGAGTCCAGAGACTCTGTATAGCTGATTTTGAACTACATTCGTAAAAATATACTGTGGATGCATATTTTTTCTGCTAAGCAGATGATTCCCTCTGCATTCTTTTCTATGAATTCTAGTCCCAAGCAAGTTCCTGTCATCCCTAAAAATGGTCACATCTAGAAAATCAACATTCGTAAGAGACCATTTTACAGTGAATGTCAAAAAATTAGTAGATTAGGGAACATGTATATCATGTAGGCAAGAAAAGCATGTTTAATGCTTTAGCCAAGCATGTTGCCAACACAGACAGTACACACAGTTTTGTTTTTTTTAGTTATAGGAATGAATTATGGTAACGAGAGGAGGGGATATGAGATTAAGAACAGAATAAATGGAAGCTCAGTGGATTATTAGGTTGAGAGCGAATGCAGGACATGGCTTGAATGATTGTATACCACTAAGACCTGTTTTGAAAGCCAGACCACTACGAAGGAAATGAGTGGCTAGCTATACATCTAATGCTACCTTCATGTTCAAATACATTAACATGATGTGTATGTGGATGTTTCATATACTTCTATAGATATACATACATACATACATATATATATATATATATATATATATATATATATATATATATATATATATGTGTGTGTATATATATATATATATATATATTTATATATATGTATATATATATGTTTTTATTTTCATGCTATCTTTGTGATTTAATACATGTGTATTTGCCCTTAAAATGATGCATGTTTTATATATTTTCATGGATATATACTTGGTGTATTAATTATATGCGTGTGTGTATGTATATATATATATATATATATATATATATATATATATATATATATTTTTTTTTTTTAAATGTTTTTTGAATGAATTTTAGGACGTGTACCTTTAAGTTGGAATTCGTTTTGTCATATGACCTTAGGTTCATAGTTAAATATGGTGCCTTAGGTACTCAGTTTTTATGTCACACCTGAAGAAGCATTTTGTGAAAGTGCTTGTGTGTTTTTATTAAGACTGTTCATGAACCTGGAGCTCTGCCTGCATCGTTTTTTTGTTATAGGATTCCTGCTTTTCTGCACCAGAGGTACCTGGCGAGTAGCGGCCGTTGTTTTTTCAAAGTATTAAAAATGTTGTAAGGATTGAATAAATAATAAACATTAGAAAAACTGAAATGCTAACACGATCAAGGGTTAAGCTCTTAGTCGAATAAAGTTTTTTTTTTTTTCGTTCTTCTCCTGTGCCTTTTGTTTTCATTTTTAGTTTCTTGTTTTTTGTGTTTTGTGGGTACTGTTCATTTATGCTGTGTTTATGGATAGGTGTGGATACAATGGCCAGTCAGGAGATCATTTTGAGCACTCCTATTGACACATTATATAGAGATTTAACCTATGTTTTGCAGTAGATCACTAAATGTGTCCCTAACCCTATGGAGCAAGATGACGGTTTGGCAAATTGTCAGCCAGGTTTACATATTAGATCTAGTATGGCTAGCTTTTTTGGCCTTCCAAACTTTGGGTCTTTCAGGGAAAACCCGAGATGGAATGCGTTTTTACACAGTTTAGATGCTTGGTTAAGTTTTTCTAATTTCAACACCTTCGTTCATGTTGACAACAAACCTTCTGGCTCTTTGGCTTCTCCTTGAAGGTGTTTGAGTCTAAATTAATGAAATATAGAAATTTGCAATTTGATGATTTCTTTTGGGCAGAATATATGTTTTAAATGGATACCCCATGGTCTACGACTTTGGAAATTGCCGCTGTGCTTAGAAGCACATTCTATTTTACATTATGAACTGCTTGAACTGTTTGATTATACTGGATGTTAGCTCATGCGGTAGATAATTTGTGCTCGTTGTCCTTGATAATCAAAGTTGGACAATGAGATTAAGGCCCTCAACTCTAAATTTGAGAAAAATCTGTTGTTTCCTTCAGTCCATACAGATTACTCTGATATTTTTGTTAAAATTGATAGAGCTAATTTTTGGAACAACTAGTTCAAACAGAAGAAACTTTTCAGGGATAAAATTGCCAGAAGTAGGGTCTGTATCTGGGGTGAACAATCATGTTTTTCTGGAACCCCATCTTGTGAGAAGATCGGAGAGGATAGCCAGCAAGGGGAATTCATTGATTCAGACACACTGGAAGGTAATGATTTCTATATTTTTAGCTTTAGTAACCTTGTCTTCACAGTTGGTCATTATGACCTACCGAGTCAAGTTTTCTCTTTTGTGCAGCAATTTAGAACTGACATTGCCAAAACCCTTATTCAGTTAAAGTCCTACACTTGTATATATCGATTTTATGTTTATTTTTTGGAAACTTGGACTGTGACCCTTCTTCCTTTTGTTTTTGTGTGTGTACAGCCCCTTTAGTTGGTATTTTTGATGTTCTTTGTGAACAGCAAATTAGATCAGTTTGTGCCAATTTGTCTGCGCTGGAGAAACTAGCCTTGGCTGAACTGGTTTCCAACAATAATATTCGGATTAGGAAACCTGACAAAGGTGGTGGAATTGTTATCATGAACAACCTGGAATACTCGACCAGAATGCTAGACATTTTTAAACAAACACTGACATTTATGCTAGAGTGTCTAGGAACAAGATGTTCATTGCTTATCCCAAAATTGACTTGTCGATTATTTGATTTGCTCTTCTAAGGCATTATCACCAAACAGTTATATGATTTTTTTTTATCAGTTGCCCACCCTGTTGTTCCTTCTATTTTTGGCATCCCGAAAATTCATAAGAATGCTTTTGACCCCTCCACTATAACCTATAGTTGCTGCTGGTCATTCCAAGACTTTACCTTTAGCTATATTTGTTGATGAACAATGCAAAAAGCTTGTGAACATTGTGCCCGATGTACTTCATGACTCCTGGCATTTGTTAAACAATTTTAATACTATAGGCTTTGACAAGTATTTGTTGTTTGTTACTATTGACATAATCAATTTATTTTTTGTTATAACTCATGGCACTGGGTTGGAATGCTTTTAGAGATTGTGTATGAGCTGCCTTTGACAACAATGAAGTCTTGGTTATTTATCCTTGACCTTTTGGAGTTAGTTTTGAGAGGAAATTTTGTTTATTTTGAGGGATAATTCTTCCGTTAGATTTCTGGAGTAGCGATTGGGGTCACGTGTGCCCCAGTTTATGCTAATTTCATCTTAGCATGTTGGGAGAGGCATTTTGTGTTTCCTATTGAATTTTCTAAATTATTTTTATGCCTATTTCATATACCTTGTCAACATTATCTTTGGCAGGGTGAAGTGGATTATTTGTTAAAGTTTGCTGACTATTTACATACATCCATCAACTTTTTTGAAATTTCCTTATTTTGATGTTGACAAGATCAACTATTTGGATGTCATAATAGGAAAGGATGCACACAGAACAAATCCATCTCCATAATTTTTTGTAAAAATATGTTTTCTAACTTGTATTTACATTATGACAGTTGTCAACAGTCTTACCAAAAAAAAAGTATTGTTAAAGGACAAATGCATTTGGCTAGACTTGGCAGTGGTTCACAGGCTACTAGTGGAGGAATTAGAGTTTTTGACATCAGTGTTGAATGTCAGAGGATATCCCCAGTGGCTTTTAGTCAGGGTGAGGAATTAAATTTTGTAAAGTAGATCTACAAAATTTAGACCCATTTTAGGCAAACCTCCAGCTGAAGACTTGGTTTTAAAGAATACAACATCTGGGACACCTAGCCATAGATTTACCTTGCAACAAAGATTCATTCATCATTAATGATATCACTAGAAAAACATGATATCTTTTATTTTTTAGTGATTTAAAAGAAAAAAATGGTGAGACCCCTGTGTTCTTCTTTAGCAAAGGTAGAAGTATTAAGAATTTACTTGAAAATGGCAAAAAATTGTGATTTTTGCCAGTTTTATCTACAGGATGAGTAGAATGTCAAAATATGGAGAGATGCAAGCATTTTAAGTTTTTAAGTGACTTTCCCTATATGAGTATTGAAGGGTACAACAGACCTATTTCATATCCAGGACACTGTAACTGTGAGAGAAATGAGGGTGGTTTATCTGGCTATGTGCATTACATTTCCTGTTCAGTCTTTTATGTTCGGAAATCCATCATGAGACTTTTGATGGGATTTATGACCACTTTTGTAATATAAAGAAGAAGAAAAAATAGTAATTCCTTGTACCAACATTCAGCTAAATGCAAGAATTTCAAGAGGTTTTTATTTTTCATTGACAGGATGGGCTTGTTGGTAAGAGTGGGTGATTTGGAGCCCAATTTGGAATACAAGGAGCTTGTTTGGTAATTGAAGTTAAACGCTTGTAAGGATCCTGTGAGCACACTTCTGTTTCCAGTGTGCTCAGACTAAAGGCATTACGTATATGATTTTTAATTTGATTTTTTATTTTTCAGTATGGTGGTTCTATTTCAATATACTTTACTCTATTATTGATGTTAGTGGGCTACTTTATCATATGGGTGAGATTTTTTTGCAGTGACATCCATTTGTGATCTGAGCTTGTGTAATTAATTTACTTTTGGTTTATGTAATAGGGTTATCATTTCAGTTTTTCTCTTTGTTGTTTATTCAACCCTTAAAACATTTTTAATACTTTGGGTTTTTTTTTAACGTTTATTGTAATTTGTATGGATTGTATACTTCTGAATTTTTTTTACCAGAGCATCCCACGTTTGGTTAGTTCAATCCAGTTACATCAGTTTGGCGAAAGTCATTACTTATTGGTTTAAACTACTATTGCACTTGAGTTTGCCTGGTATAAAAAAGTGTTGTTTTTTTTTGTTTTTGTTTTTTTTCTTACATTTTTATTTACTTTGATAAAGTCCTGTTAATGTTAAGGGTGAAAGTGCATAGTAAAATGTTTTTTATTCCTGTCCCGCACCTTTATTTTTCATTTTAGTTTCTTGGTTTGTGTGCTTCGTCTTTACAGGTAGTTTAAACCATATTAACATGTTCTCAGTTAGACATTTTACATCACATAAATTTTTATACAATTATTATCAAGCCAGCATTACTTAAATTGCTCAATTTATGCCTTCCAGAAACCTCACTCTTCCTCCAAGACATTAGACTACATGTATTGTTCCAAAAAATTTTCATTTTTTTTCCATGTTATTTACTCCTACCCTTAAGATCTCACTTCCAGTTCATTTATCTCTGTTAACAATATTCATTACTTCAGATATAGTTTTTGACTTTGATTTCCATTTTCTAGTAATTGCTTTTTTTGGCAGCCACCAGAATTAAACTTAACATGGCCTTACTATATCTAGGCAATTCAGGTCTTGTATCTCATTTCAAAAAATCATTTCCTTTGTTCCACCCATTTGCTCACCCAATATTTCTGACAGAGTACTCTGTATGGGATTTTTCCACATTTTACTTTTATGAACAGCTGTATGATTTACTTTGCTCTGAAATAGAGACGCTTTAGTAAACCGGTTGTCTAAGCATCTTCTACAGAGATGAACTACATTACTGTAGTTTGCATTTCTTCTCTACTGACTTTAATATTTGTAATGTTTTCTTCCTTCAGGATCATGTGGAAAGATTGGGATGGAACCCGCCAGGTTTGCAAGGCCCTGATGGTGCTCAAATTTTACAGACTGTTAGTTGACTTTGATAGCCACCTTGATGACATCAGGAGAGACTGGGCCAATGAAGATATTAATAATAAAATATTGGAACTAACTTGTTCAGTCAATGGACATGCATGACAGGTGAGAGAGGATGCAGAACCAGTGAAAAGAGAGGATTGGCTGACTATCTGTACCGTACGACTCTGGCTGATTTGAAACCAGCATGATCCTCTGGTATGGTGTGATGTGGTATTGACTCACAGTAATTATAGCTTCTCAACAGCTTTTTAGAAACAACAACATGAATGTCTAGCTGATGAGAAGTTCTTGCAGGCTGTGCTGGTCTCTATGTGTTGTGGATGTTTCTGGATGAAATACTACATGCAAAGCGAGGGAGTGATTCTACCATCTAGCATTGACACAGGAATATGTTAGCCTTTATATAGAGTGCATTGAATGTAATTAATTTACACTAAAGTTTGAGCATGCAGCTGTCAATGTCTCATATTAGAAGCTGTGATACTTCACAAGGAAAAACTGCAGAATGAGATCAGTGCCACACTGATGTCTCTGTAGGGAAGCTCTGTTGTAATAATGTTTCTCGGTTTTATTTATTAACTTCGGTTTCCTTTTTTGATAGCTGGCTTACATATTAATGTATCCAGTTTCACATCTATGAATAGTGGTTTATCAAAAACGGACTGTGAATGTATGGTAAAGCTTTTTGTTTGCCTCTGAATCATTAACAGTATTTAATAAACTGTTTTTTCCCAAAAGCTTTCATTTTGGTTGTGTGAACTGACATAAGTTCATAGGGCATTCCTCAACATGTAGTCCGGGAAACCATTGAAGGGCATAGCCCATTTTCTTAGTTGTCTAGGGGCACTGTCTGGTTACGTGACTTCAGAGTTACAGTGCATGTAGGAATCAAACCCTGGGCCACAGGATGCAGCTTGTTAACAGCTTGTAGCCATAATCCTGTGTGCTAAGTACCAGAAATAAAAATCCACCTTTCTGGTATCCATTCATTCTTTTTTTTAGCTGGAGATTGATAATTGTAGCTGCTTGTTGTAATGCCTGTTGCATATTGCTTTATCTGAACCTTTTTCCCATGCCAGAAGGAGCTGTTTGTTCACACAACATCTATGGATTTCAGTTTTTATTTGTGAGTACATTGTCAGTTTTGTCTTGGCATATTTTCTTCATTGGTATCATATCCTGACAATTTTGGAATTGTCAGACACTGGCTTGCTTAAGTCAGTTTGTATGCCAGTTTTTCAGAAATTTGGAAACTTTTTGCATTCACTTTAGGTTTCACCATGACCCTGACGTTGTAACAAAAGTACAACAGCTCCAATGAGCTAAACACTAGTACACTATGTTTTTTACTGTGTGTCAGAAATGACATTTGAATAATCCATTGTTGCACAAGTTTGTTTCAACATTAGTAACCACATGGTATTAGCTTTCTGAGCTCATGACAAGTGGTTTAGCTTTCTTTCTGTTTGGGGGTACATTTTACTACTATTGCTGCAGCCCTAGTTAACCAATGGAACCAAAGGAGTTCCAAATGGAGAGAGACATCAGCAAGCAAAGGAGAGTAGTACTGCTGGAATTGAATTCATCCTAAAGTCTTGGGGAGTAGCTTCATGAGGTGGACCCTGATTTTCACAAATTCTCACCAAGATGACTCTAGCATATATCATGGGCAGAGGTAGGTTAAAAAATAAAAGATAGCTGGATACACAAGACCCAGGATAAAAAAGTGCCCAGTCCTGGTAGACACTCTGGTGCCAGAAGTGGAAGAAAATGACAGTGTAGAATCCTCAAGACACTGAAACATTCCTACAATGGGGCTAGGCCAGGCTAATGGGGGAGGATGGCCCCCCACCATGTTGTAGGAGGAAGTAGTAATCCACAAATATCACAAAAGAGCCATAGAGATGATAGAGTAGACTACTAAGGATAAGAAAGAAATTATGTATTGTTACTGTTACGCAAAAAGCCCAGAATTTCCATCTAGACAAAAAGATTGAGAGAGAAATTAGAAAAAAGAAAAATACTTGCACAAGAAAAACTGTCAGATGCTTCAAATAAAAATTTATGTTCATTAATACAACAGATTTATGAAAAACATTATACAGACCAAGAAATCTTTAGCCATTTGGAAAAAGAAGTGACCAAGTGAGAAAATATAAAGAACAAAATCTAGAGATTTTTGAGAGGTATAAAAAGAAAATATGGACACGGGAACGGGAGAAATCTGATATGGTGCAATATTTATGCAAAGGAGAATCTGAATTAATCTATACAAAAAAAGCAGCCCCAAAGATATTCAAAGAAAAATACAGGCACAAAAACAAGAAAAAAGTGCAACCCCAAAAGGGAAACCAGTAAAATACAAAAGCACTTGTGAAGCAGTGTGTCCAGTGCAAAATAAGCAATTTACTAAAAGGCCACTGCTTCACAAGTGCTTGAGAAATATAGGCAAAATACATCCCAATATGGAATATTTCAGAATACCTAAAATACGATTACAAAGAGGGAACATAGAACAGAAGATTAGTAAAGTAGAAATTAAAAAATAGAAGCTGAAGTTTTGGAATAACTGCAAAGTGAAGGATTTAGCGTAGCAAGTCTAACACAGGTTATATCATAGAATGATGGAACAACGAGTCCCCCAAGTAAGGAGAAACAGGAGGAGTAGGAGACATCTGAAGAAGAAATATGGACATGAGAAAGAAAAAGAGATCTAATATGGTGAAATATTTATGCAAAGGAGAAAGTAAAACTAGTCGATGTAAAAAGAACAGCACCAAAGATATTTGAAGAGAAATGCAGGCAAAGGCATCCGGCCTATCATATATATATATATATATATATATATATATATATATATATATATATATATATAAAAATCTTGGCTGTTCCGCCAATTCCCTAACATGTCTCTCAAGATACCTATATAATAGAAAACAGTCTGTTAGGTGGCAAAACAAATAATCTGAATACCTGCCCAACAGTGCAGGAGTCCCACAAGGATCTATTTTAGGGCCACTGCTATTCAATATATTCATAAATGACATTTACAAAGCATACAAACATAGCACACTCATACAATATGCCGACGATTCAACCATCGTCTCCTCTTCCACCAACCTGTCTGATCTGCAAAATATTACTCAGAATGCCCTTGGATCTGTTGATTCTTGGCTAAATGATGCACAACTTTTACTGAATCCCAAAAAATCCAAACTCCTGCTCTTCTCTACAAAACCACCTGTCTCAGACTTCAGAATTGTATCACTAAACAACACAAAAATTGAAATAGTTAAGACAGCAAAACTATTAGGCATTACTATTGATGACAAACTCACCTTCGAGCAGCATATTTTTAATTCTATAAAACAAACTCATTTCAACCTAGGGAAACTCTACCGTCAAACTTTATATGGATAATTCTACTAAACTTAAACTTGCTAATACTGCTCATTCCTTCCCCTCCTATACAGAACCCCTATTTTTACTAACCTCCACACATCCCTCTTCAACAAACTTCAGTCCTGCTACTATAAAATAGCTAAATTTGCCTCAGACATGACTAGCCGCTGTCATCACTACCAAGCCATCTCTGTATTGAAATGCCTTGAATTCCTCCACCACCTACACTATACCCATCTAACTCTTGCTCACAAATTAATATTCAGACCTAACAACTGCCCAGCACTCCATTCTATCTTACATCCCATCCTGTAACCTACGGTCTACTAATAAACACTTGTTAAGTGTAACCAAACCAAACAAAAGAGCCGGTCAAAGCTTATTCTCTCACAGCGTTGCTAAACTTTGGAAGGCTGTGCCTTCGCACATCACTCAACTAGACTCTAAAACCTTTTAAAACTGCACTAAAAGACCATTATCTTAATCCCATCTGTTCCTGCCTAATCACTTCCAAGCCACCATAAACACTACACCGTACTCTTCATATCCATTCCCTTTCTCCATTGCAAAACTATCTTTACTGAACACAAACTTTAACTCTTACATTATTATATCTAAATTTTTATTCTGTATTGTATTTAGTACTTTGCACTACTGTTCTTGTATTGTATTGTGTTGTGTTGGACATCTATTTGAAACATTGTATTTAACCTCTGTGCAAGTGCCTAATGATCTTTGTAAACACCCATGTCCAATGTATATACTTCTTGTGGAGATTTTCTCACCAGGCCTCCACTGAAAATGGGTCCTTGACCCAGTGAACTTTCCCGATCAACAAATGCCAGTAAATAAATATGGAAAATTATACAGTACAAAAAAATAAGAAAACAAAGAGCAAAATGATTTAATGGAGAAGTGAAGCATTTAGTGTAGAAAATTTAACTCTGATAACATCACAGCAGGATAAACTCTGATGACATCACAGCAGGATAGAGTAGTGGATCCCCAAATTAAGAAGAAACCAGTGGTGCAGGAAACATGATCAGTTGCCATATGAAGGTACTTTGGAGCCTTCCATAGGTAGCCAGTACAAAAGTTCAATTGGGTAGGAGAAGTAAAAGAAAGAATAAAAAGTTCAAATGTACAAGATATAAAATGGGATGAAGTAATGGCCAGAGAGACTGAAACAAAGTTAAGAAGAGCTCCTAATTGGAAAAGCCCAGGCTCAGATGCAGTACCTAACCTCTGGTTAAAGTATTCAGATCTTTACATGAAGATTTAACCATGAGTAAGAATTATTTATATGTGCACTCCAAACAGACACCAACCTGGTTAACAACACTAAAACCAATACTCCTACTTAAGAGCAAGCTATCCTAAAATCTATAGACCAGTAACCCGCCTTCCGATGACGTATAAACTATACACTGGAACTGATGCCAACAGAGTTTATAGTCCTTTAGAAGAAAACTCAATCATAGCAGTAGAACAAAAGGGTAACAAAAGAATGTCATATGCAACAAAGGATTATTTGTTGTTAAAGTCATAATGGAGAACTGTAAAAAGAGGAAAAATCTAAGTATGTCATGGATAGACTATAAAAAAAGCATTTGACACTATCCACATTCATGGATAAGAGTGCTTATAAATGTATAAGATACACCCTACATTGATAGATTGCATTACAATGACCATGAAACAGCGGTAACCCACCTTGAAGTTGAGCCATGATAAACAACAAATTATTACATGGATAAAAATTCAAAGGGGGATATTCTAGGATGACTGTTTTGTCAGCATTGCTCTTTTGTCTTGCCCTTAACCCATTAAACTGTCTACTTAACAGATTAGGTCATGGCTACAATTTGGTTCCCAGAAAACAACAAATTGTAAAGACTTCTCATCTTTTTTTTGTGGATGATTTAAAACTGTATACTATATCAGATGCGGAACTAAAAGCACAACTGCAAGTGGTCAAAACTTTTTCAGATTATATAAGAATGTCATTTGGTCTTAATAAATGTGGAAAAGCAACCTTTAAAGTAGGAAAGCTGCAGCACCAAGAAAACATCAGCCTGGGACAGGAATGTGATATAAAAAAACTTGAGCAAGAGAGGGTGGCCTCATGGTTAAGGTGTTTGCCTTACAAACACAAGCTGCAGGGTTTGAGTCTCGCAAGGGATAATTGGCTAGGCTTAAAATGGCTCGCAAGGGCAGTTTGCCTAGTACGAACCTATGAGTGTATAAGTATTTGGGAATTGAAGGATCAACAGTAAAACATGAACAAATGTGAATAAAACTTAGGAATATTTTAAAAGACTAAAATGAATACTGAAAACAATGCTGCCATATAGTCTTCCTGTCCTAATTTACAGATTAACCGGCCCCAAAAGGTTTTGGATCAGTTGGGCAGGAAAACAAGAAAAATGCTTCATGATTATCAAATGATTTGTAAACATCAGTGTTTACCAAAGCTATGTATTCCCCATTCTGAAGGAGGTATGGGCTTCTTTGAAATGTATTAGTTATATAGATCTGCAGTTGTAGGACTGCATACATATATATATTTTCTAACCTCATAAGACCTTAATGTAGTGAAAGTTTTAAGACATGAGGAAAATAAGTCTAAGATGACTTCCCTGCTTAGTTTAGCAGAAGCATATCTGTGTCAAGCAGGAATGGAAATTAAACCAGAAGTAGATAAAAAGTCAGGCAGAAATTGAATGTGCCAAAAGAAAGAATACAAGGTGAAGGATCAGATGAATGTGGAAGATGCATAAATAAGTTGTAAGTACAGAAAACTCTTGAAACAACCTCGTTCATTGGGATTCAATGCAGGGATGGTCAAGGAGAGGTAAATTTAAACCAAAAGACAAAAGGTTAATATTGATGGCTCAAGATAGTGAACTACATACACGTTGGTTTACAAAGTCCATTGAACATGTGGGAGAAACAGACAAATGTAGATTTTATAAAACACAATTGGAAAAGTCGCACATCTTGTTGCTGGTTGTGATATACTAATGGCAGAAGGACTATGTACCAAAAGGCATAATAATGTGGTAAGACTGTTGCATTGGGGATTCTGCGAACATTATAATATTGATGTAACTGACAAACATTGGAAACCTGAGTCACAAAGCATTATAGAAAATTATGTTTATATCACATGGGATCACCCATTACCAACAATTCAAAAAATAGATTTGAGAAAACCAGATATATTAGTACATGAAAAGAAGACAAAAGTAGCATTGATTGTTGAAATTGCTACACCCAGTGGCTACAGTGTCTTGTATGCAGAGAGAGACAAAGTCATAAAATACTAGGATTTGCAGGCAGAAAAGAGGGCAGTGTGGAAGAAAGATACCCAGACAGTTCCAATAGTAGTAGGAGCAGCAGGTCTTATAAAAAACAATTTACAATCATACTTGGATATATTACCAATACATGTAACTCCATATGAATTGCAGAAGGACTCATTACTGGGCACATTGCAGGAGCTGCGAAGAGCACTTCTGGCTAACATCAGAGATTGAAACAATACTAATTTCATCATTCCTGTCATGGGATTAGAAACATAAAAGACTTGGAGAAATTAAAAAGGAGAGAAACCACTGCCTATCATAACCCATGCAAGGAATCAGTGTCTTACTTATGTTAAACTTGGGCACCACAACGTTTGGCAGGCACCCATCAACACTGGCTGTCATTTTGGTAGCCTGATACCCTCATTCACAGAGTACTTATAGAGCAAATCACAGCCAGACATTTAAAAGAAAATATGTTCTGAAAGCAAGAAAAACGTAGACTGATGAGTAAAGCATTCCACCCTTTCTCGCAAAAAACCCCCCAAAAAAACACATCATACTGCATAGGGACAGACATCATCAGTATTTGGTGAAATTACAATTCAGTTGCATTATTGAGTTTTGTCACAGTTCTTGAGCATATGCAGGTTCTGCCTATGATAGTTGTGTAGCTATAGGTCAATGCAGTGGCCCTGAAGTAATCATCTTGAATCTTCAGATTACATCATTTTTGTTGTTTCGTCCATTAGGAAAGATGGGCCACATGAGGTTGATCTCCTTCAGGTATTTCATATGCCATATTACAGACACCCCTTCTTCAAAACTATATACATACTGCGTTCCCGTATTCTCTGACTCTCCCCCTCTCTCTCTCTCTCTTGTGTATGTATATGTGTATGCACATAATAAACTGGCATTTTTGGAGGAACTACTTGGAGTGAACTCTGGTTATTGCTTACACACACACACACACACACACACACACACACACACACACACACACACACACACACACACACACAGACATATGCAGAGAGAGACCTACATACATATGTTTGTGTATAGATAAAGAACTCTCTCTCTTTCTCACACACACACACACACACACACACACACACACACACACACCTATCTCTCTAGTGGGATTGGGGACTGGCATAATGGTTAAGATGTCTACCTAATAGATACAAGGTACAGGGTTTGATTCTCACCATTGAGGAATTGATAGACTTCCGATAGCTCACAAGGCTAGGTAGCCTAGTACTTGCTTATGAACCTATATCTATATATAGATATACCCTCTAATTCATTAGCGGATGCACTGTGTGTGCACTGCTCAAGCAGAACTCACACCTTCTTCCTCCCAATTTTCTTGCAGCCTTAAACATCAGTGAGGATTCAAAGTTTTTACTTGAAAAAGCCCAGCACTATGGCTGTGGGTGAAAGCACTTGTATTTACTTGTGAAATAAATCTCTCACTGCTTTTCGGTGTGTCCAGACCATTTTTTTCTTTTTATCAGTGAGGATTCGTAAAGGTTACTACAAAGTGTAGATTACACATACACCTAGTGTAATTTTTCTGAGTGACTAAAAAGTTCAAAAAATGTGGTAGGGATGTTCTTGAATACACTTCTTGTAAATTTAACGCCTAACGTAAGTATTAATAAATCTGGCCTAGAGATTTATTTTGTGTAATTATGTTACTGTAAGTATAATTGGTCGTGTGCATACTATATTTTGTGAATGTGTGTCATGTTTTGTACAACTTTGTGTTAAGGGTGGGTTTGTAATGTGAGTGACTTGGGGATACTTTAATTTTGCTTGTGGAATGTTTTTTTTTACATTGCTTTACTGCAGGTACAATTTATTGTATTGGTATAGCAGCTTAAATAATGCAGTCTTTTATTTTCTAGTTTTCATATAGCTTGCCTTTTATTGCTTGGTAGGTTCTTAAAAGTAGATTAGTTCTTTTATTTTATTTTTTGCTTTATTTATTGCCTTTTTTACAAGTTTCTTAAATATTCTTTTATGTGATATCTCCAGGATTAAGGCATCTAAACACACCCTGTTAAATAAAAGCACTTAATGTTCATTATGCTGATCACTGCTGCAGGAGCCATAGCTATATGGGTTATATCCTTCTAAGGATGTTAACAGCCGGGCAGCTTCCAAATCTTTAGGGCAACTTCCATATACCCAAGCAGTCTGGCAGCTTGAGCTGAGCTGACTAAAAGAAAAGTTTGGGTGCCAAGCCCTTCAGAGCTTTACTGCCAGCAAAACAGTTCACTATTCTGAGGCTTGTGACGATCAGCGATTGACTTGTACTGTTTCTTTGCTTGAAAGATATGTTCCCTTTGCATAAAAAACTTCCATAAAATGTTTTTGTTTATTTATACCTTCTTTAGGAGAGGTATTTTAAAGCTAGGAGTTTGTATTTTAATGGACTGTCACAAGACTGTACTGAACTTTAAAACAGGAGTGCACTTTTTTCCTGTTAGTCTTGAAGTTGTTTAAAGTAACTGAAAGCCATTTTTATGTAGAGAAATTGTGTTCATGGCAAAGTGTTTTAAAGTGCTTTTTACTGTATTGTCTTTGGGGAAAAAATTATTTTAATGACTTTTTTATTTTTATCAGCATTTGCTGCTTTTTCCCCAGGAAGGAGGCACCATTTTTGGCATGATCATGGAACAGTCTGTTTGCCTCATGGTTGGTCCTTATTCCAGCCACAAAAAGAAAAAGTTAAGCAGATATAATTTGCCATCACAGCAGGCTAGCAATTTGCTGCAGCCAGTCTCTTGTAGCCATTAGTTGAACCTTTGATCACTCATCTTTTAACCCAGATCCCCCTGGTGTAGCACCTACAACCACTACTGATTGGGGGGGTAGCCAAGTCCACTGCAGCTGTTGGGGTCCCATCAGTGGGCTAGGGAGAGATGCTCTTTGTTGGCTATGAGACAGGGGAATAGGAAAGACTTCCCTATTATGTCAGAATGTTGTGCCCATCCCTGGTAATAACACTTGTGGTCCCAGTTTTCCTGTCAAAATGAAGCAGAAAACTAAGCATGTTATCTACTACTCCTCAAATTTTCTTAGAGAGGAGTAGTTTAGTGGGTCTGGCTAAGGGTTTAATTCAAACTATTGATCTGTCTTGTAAAGTACTTTCTGGCAAAGGATGGAAGGATAACTCCCTTTCATGAAGAGTTTCAAGTTTCTGAATCTGGACAGGAGGGTGAAGAGAAAGATACAGGGTTTTCTCCTCCAATTTCTGTTTCAGACTCATAGTAGAACTCTGTTTCTAACTTTTCTGTGGGTGTTCTCTTTCTCCAAGACTATTTTTAGATTGTGCCAGTGTTTTCAGTGAGTGAACAGTGAGGATGTTCTTCATCTCACATTGCTGCAGTCCTTACATATGGGTAATCCGCTGTCCTCGGTCGGCCCGAATACCAAAGTATTAGGCTGACGTCGGTCAAGGCGCTTAAAACTGACATCAGGACGTCAGGGTACAAAAGCGCATGACCGACGTCATATCCTCAGTCTTTTTTGCCGCATGGTCCGATGCAGAAGCAGCGTTGCAAGTGCCGTTCGGCGTTCTGAAATTTTTCGAGTGCGGAGTTTCAGACCGAATCCAAGTTGGCTAAGTACCCCGTTGGGGAATATTTTGTTTTTTTCTTGCCTCAGTGTATTACCGGATGTCAGAAAAAGTGAATAATTGTATTTCTTGTGGGAAGCAGATACCGCATAGGGATTATCATTCTTTGTGCATTCCTTGTTTGGGGCCTGAGCACGACGTAGTTGGGTGTCGCTTTGTGCTAGGTTTAATAAGCGCACTATTAAGCGGCGGTTGGATTGTGCTAGGCTGGTCTTGAAGCGGTGCAATTATAATATGCCGCCGGATACTCCGGCCCGCTTCCTAAGAAGCGCAAAGACAAAGCGGTTAAACCCAGGCAAGATGAGTCGTCCGTTCCGGACGCCGGTTCTTTAGAGGCTTCAGTGGAACCGGTGGTTCCGATGGAGGCTTCTCTGGAGTCTCAGGGGGAGACTTTGGTTTTGCAGGATGTGGCCTCTCACGAGGCTGGTCAGGCTGAAGGGGCTTCTCAGGTTTCTGTAATCCCCTCCCTTCCCAGGGTGGTTAGACCCTCTCCTTCTGTTTCAAAGGCTTCTTCCAGAGGCAGGCCAGGTTTAGCTTCTGTTGGTGTCAGTCCTAGTTCAGCAGGGTCTGTGCCCAAGAGGCACATGCTTAAAATGGCAGAAGATTTGATTACTCTGATTAGAGGTTCTTTGCCCCCTCCTGATAAGAGGCCTAGGGTGGAGCCAGAGTTGGAAAGTTTTGAACAGGCTTCGGATGTTTCTGAGTCTTGACTGAAGACTTGCAGGAGTACACTCCTTATTCTGATTCTGATGCAGAAGATTCCACTCCTTCTGCTTCTCCTCCAGAGGATTTTTCTTTTCAGAGACTCTTCATTCTATGAGGGAACATTTTAAGTGGGAAGGTCAGGACTTCTCTGATTCACGGAAAAGGCTTAGGGAATTTTTGTTTTACCTCAACATAGGCCCTTAGCTATACCCCTGTTCTGGATGTTGTGCAAGATGTATTTTCAGAGGCTTCACTTAATCCTGATTCTCTGCCTCCTGCCTGTTAAACCGGATAGGTATTACAGGGTGCCTGAGGCTCATAAATATCTCTATAAGAGTCCTAGGGCGGACCCAGAAACTATTAGTCAGGGACCTAAGGGTGTCAAGGCCTCTGTTGTAAAGAATCCGGTTCCTCTTGATAAAGAGGCCAGAGCTTTGGATAGATGGGGAAAGAAGGTCTATACATCTTCTACCTTAGCCATGAGGGCTTTGAATTGCCAGTTTCATATGTTGAAATATCAAAATTTTCTTCTTTCGCAATTGAAATCTAAGGTGGATGCTCTGGCAGAAGGCATTGACTGTAAAGATTTGGTACATGTCTCTGAACAGGTGGGTAAGCATTCTTTACAGTGTGGTTTTGATGCTTTGCAGGCCTCTTCTAGGGTGGCTGCCACTGGTTCAGTTCTTCGCAGGCACGCCTGGCTTAAGGATCAGACTTTATCTGACCATGTCAAGACGAGGATTTTGGATGCTCCTTTGCAGTCTGAAGTGTTGTTTGGTCCACCTGTGGAGTCAGTCTTGAAGAAATTGGAAGACAAGGCTAAGTCTATGCAGACTGTTAAAGATTTTTTGCAAGTCCAGCCTCCAAAGTTTAGCAGAAATTGGCCTGCTAAGGGGTGGACGTATCCTTCTTCTGATGCTCAGTCTAGGGGTAGATCTAGACGTGGTAGGGGCAGAGCTCAGAGTTCCTTCAGACCTAGAACATGGAGTTCACCTGCACAGTCTTCGAGTGAGGGCAGGGGCCAGTCCTTTCGTAAACAGGCCCAATGACCTACGTTTTCAGCTGCCAGATCCTTCTTGCCTGGCAGCACCTTTGGGAGGACGGTTGGCACTCTTCAAGGAAAATTGGATTTTAATTACCCAAGACAAATGAGTATTGGATATCATACACCAAGGCTACAAGTTTTATTTCCATACCTTACCTCCTTTCAAAGGCATGCCAGACGTTCCTCCTCAGCAAAGACTAGAGGCTCACAAACAGATTTCTCTACTACTTCAAATAGGAGCTATACAACCGGTCCCTCTGCCAGAAGTGGGCCTAGGATTTTATTCTCGCCTGTTTCTAGTGCCAAAGACAGGGAACACGTGGAGACCAATTTTGGATTTATCTATCCTCAACACATATCTGGACATTCCCAAGTTCAAAATGTTGACGTTACAACAGCTTTTACCTCTGCTGGGCAAGGATCACTGGATGGTGACTCTGGATCTCAAGGAGGCTTACCTTCATGTTCCTATCAGGCCCAGTTGCAGGAAGTATCTGCGTTTTCGGGCTGGGACTTTTCATTATCAGTTCTCTGCATTGCCCTTTGGCTTATCTACTGCACCCAGAGTATTCACAAAGGTTCTGGCTCCAGTGGTAGCTTTCTTCAGGCTAAGAGGAATACAAATCTATCCTTATTTGGACGATTGCCTGATTCTGGCTCAAGGAAAGGATGAACTTCTTCATCATTTACAGTATGTGATGGCAGTGTTAAGATGCCTAGGGTATTCTGTGAACGAAATAAAGTCCAGTCTAGTACCCTCTCAGGACATGTGCTTTCTGGGTGTGAGACTGAATACAGCATCCCAGATGGCCTTTTTGACCCCGGACAAACAAAAGAATCTTTTTCTTTACTTCCATCAATTGTCTCGTCAGTCCAGGCTGACTGCAAGGACAGTCCTTCAAGCCTTGGGGTTCATGGCATCTTGTATTCTGGTACTTCCCAATGCCAAACTGCATATGAGGAAGCTACAATGGTATCTCAAAAATGTATGGACACAACACTGCCAAGATATGGACACTGTCATTCAGATAATACCTTGCATTCAAAAGGAATTTTTGTGGTGGGCTCAGGAATGTCACCTAAACAAGGGACTCTCTGTGACCCGACCAGAGGCGAGTCAGATTCTAACGACAGATGCCTCAGACAAAGCTTGGGGAGCTCATCTAAATGGAAAATGGGTACAAGACACGTGGCCTGCCAGACTTCAACATTTACATATCAACTTGAAGGAGATGTTAGCAGTCCAATTTGCATTGATAGCTTTCAAGGATTTACTTCTTCCAGGGCAGGTGTTGATTCAAACAGACAACACAGCTGTCATGTGGTACATCAACAAGCAAGGGGGGACACATTCTTACCCTCTATGCAGACAAGCAGTGATTTTGTGGGAGACTGCTCTCAGTTTACAGCTAAATCTTCAGGCAAGGTTTCTGCCAGGAGCACAGAACTCCTTAGCAGATGTGTTGAGCAGACAAATTATGGATCCCCACGAGTGGAAATTGGATCCTCATGTATTTCAAAAATTGACAGTGTTATGGGGAACTCCAGACATGGATCTGTTCGCTTCTCCACTAAATTACCAGCTGCCAAAGTTTTGCACAAAAAGGTTTCATCCCACACCTTGGAAAGTGGATGCTCTCTCATTCAATTGGAGCAATCTTCACGTGTATACCTTTCCACCTCTGCCTCTCCTCCCAAAGGTACTTCTGAAGGTCAGACAGGACAAGCCAACCATGATTTTAATAGCTCCGGATTGGCCTCGACAGCACTGGTACCCATTACTGAGAAGTCTGGTACGGGAGCCTCCATGGCCTTTGCCTCCGATTCCACACCTGCTGTCTCAGGAGGACAGTCATTTACTCAATGTCAAACTTCACTCTCTGCATCTAACAGCCTGGCATATTCTGTTTTAAACCCTGGAGGGTCTCAACTCCCACAACAAGTTTTGAGTGTTATTTTGGAGGCCAGAAGGCCTAGTACAAGGAAAGTCTACGCAGATAAATGGAGGAGATTTTTAATTTGGAGTACAGCAAAGGACTTTGATGTTTCTAAGCCTAATTTAAGTGTTGCTCTTCAATACCTTACTGAGTTATTGGACAAAGGTTTGTCCTTCTCTTCTATAAAGGTTCATGCTGCAGCAATTTCTGCTCAATATGACTGTGACCCACCTTTATTTTCTCATCCTTTGTTTAAGCAATTCCTTAGAGGGCAAAGAATATAAGACCCCCACGTAGAGCTCCTACTCCTGCTTGGGATCTCAATTTTGTGTTGGAGAAACTCACTCTACAACCTTTTGAGCCTGCAGCGACTGCCGAGTTGAAATATTTATCATGGAAGACTGCTTTTTGTTGGCCATTACCTCTGAGAAGGGTTTCTGAATTACAGGCCCTTATGGCGGTTGAGCCTTTCTTAATTTTCCACAAGGATAGGGTGTCTTTCGTACTAACCCTTCCTTTATGCCTAAAGTGGTTTCTAGTGTGGCTTTAAACCAAACTATTCATTTGCCTACTTTTTATGCAAACCCCAAAATAAAGGGAGAAGATTTTGCACACTTTGGATATACACAGACAGTTGCGTTATTATTTGAGCAGAACTAAAGGGTTCAGGCAGTCTCAGCAGTTGTTTGTTTCATTTGCTTGGGGTTCTCAGGGCAAACCTGTTTCAAAACAAACTATTTCTAAGTGGATTGGTTTTTGTATTGCTTTCTGTTATTCCCATCATGGTAAGGAGATTCCAGCTGGGATTAGGCCTCATTCCACTAGGGCTACTGCCACTTCTACAGCTTTTTAAGGGGTGGCTACTAAAGATATTTTGGAGGCAGCTACTTGGAGTTCAGTGCATACTTTCTCTAAGCACTACCACCTTCCACTTTACTCTAAATCTAGGGCTGGATTTGCCACTGCAATTTTACAGGGCATTTTGGCAGCTCCTAATGCTTTATAGTTTTGCCATCCTCCCTTACCTCTGCTTTGGGATTCTACCCATATGTAAGGACTGCAGCAATGTGAGATGAAGAACATAGTACAGTTTTGTACCTACCATAAATGTAGATGTTCGAAGATCCACATTGCTGCAGTCCAATTTACCCTCCCTCCTTCCCCTCTGTAGTTGGAGGTGGTGGTGTGGTTTGGGTTGTATATATTGTAAATATGGTTAGTGCAGGTGTGGTTGGTTGTTTTTTGCTGTTTTTTGGCTTTGGCCTTTCTTTTTAGGGCCTTCTGACATCTGGGGCAAGAAAAGACTGAGGATATGACGTCGGTCATGCACTTTTGTACCCTGACGTCCTGATGTCAGTTTTAAGCGCCTTGACCGACGTCAGCCTAATACTTTGGTATTCGGGCCGACCGAGGACAGCGGATTACCCATATGTAAGGACTGCAGCAATGTGGATCTTCGAACATCTACATTTATGGTAGGTACAAAACTGTACTTTTCTCAGTCCCTCAGAAAATACTATGAGCTGTTAGAGCAGGAATTTCCAGAACCTGCACTCATTCCTCCAGTTCTATCAGCTTTGGAGGACATGTGTCCTACTGCCTGCAGTTTTCCTTACAGTCAGCTGGCTACCCCTAATAAGGATGATAGGATGTATAAAGTTCCTCAGTCTTTTAAGTTTTTATACTCTGTTCCAAAACCTGATGTTCTTCATCTCACATTGCTGCAGTCCTTACTTATGGGGTAGTCCGCTGTCCTCGGTCGGCCCGAATACCAAAGTATTAGGCTGACGTCGGTCATGGGCGCCTAGATCTGACATCAGAACGTCAGGGTATAAAGGCGCATGACCGACGTCATATCCTCAGTCTTTTTTGCCGCATGGTCCGATGCAGAAGCAGTGTTGCAAGTGCCGTTCGGCGTTCTGAAATTTTTCGTTTTCGGAGTTTCAGACCGATACCAAGTTGGGCTAAGTACCCCGTTGGGGAATATTTTTGTTTTTTCTTGCCTCAGTTACTTACCGGATGTCAGAAAAAGTGAATAATTGTATTTCTTGTGGGAAACAGATACCGCATAGGGATTACCACTCGCTTTGTATTCCTTGTTTGGGACCGGAGCACGACGTAGTTGGGTGTCGGTTCTGTGCTAGGTTTAATAAGCGCACTGTAAAACGGAGGTTAGATTGCGCTAGGTTGGTCTTTTGCAAGAGGTGTAATTATAATATGCCGTCGGATGTTCCGACGCCTGCTTCTACTAAGAAGCGCAAAGACAAATCTTTAAAGCCTAGGCAGGATGATTCGTCCGTCTCGGACGCCGGACCTTTAGAAGCTACTGCTGAACAGGTGGATCCGGCTGAAGTTTCTGTTGAGTCCCAGGGGGAAATTTTGATTTTACAAGATGTGGCCTCTCAGGAGGCAGGTCAGGCTGAAGGGGCCTCCCAGGTTACTATTCTCCCTTCTATGCCTAAGGTGGTTAGGCCTTCTGTTACTGTTTCTAAGGCTCCTTCTAAGGGCAGGTCTGTTTTGCCTTCCTCTGGTGTCAGTTCTGGTTCGTTAGGGTCTGTGCCTAAAAAGCACATGCTTAAAATGGCAGAGGATTTGATTACTTTAATTAGAGGTTCTATGCCCCCTCCTGATAAGAGGCCCAGGATGGAGCCAGAGTTGGAAAGTTTGGAGCAGGCCTCAGATGATTCAGAGTCTTCTGCTGAAGACATTCAAGATTTCCCTCCTTATTCTGATTCTGATACAGAGGATTCCACTCCTTCTGCTTCTCCTCCGGAGGATTTTTCATTTTCAGAAACTCTGCATTCCATGAGGGAGCATTTTAAGTGGGAAGGACAGGATTACTCTGATTCACGGAAGAGACTTAGGGAGTTCTTGTTTTTACCACAGCATAGACCCTTAGCTATACCTCCGGTTTTGGATGTTGTTTCAGATGTTTTCTCAGAAGCTTCCCTTAATCCAGATTCTGTGCCTCCTGCCCCAGTTAAACTGGACAGGTATTACAGGGTGCCTGAGGCTCATAAATATCTGTATAAGAGTCCTAGGGCGGACCCAGAAACTATTAGTCAGGGGCCTAAGGGTGTTAGAGCCTCTGTTGTTAAGAATCCGGTTCCTCTGGATAAGGAAGCTAGAGCTTTGGATAGATGGGGTAAGAAGGTGTATACCTCTTCTACTTTAGCAATGAGAGCTTTGAACTGCCAGTTTCATATGTTGAAGTATCAGAATTTCCTCCTTTCTCAGCTAAGATCTAAAGTGGATGCTTTGGCAGAGGGCATAGAGTGTAAAGAATTTCAGGATTTAGTGCATGTTTCTGAACAGGTGGGTAAGCACTCTTTGCAATGTGGTTTTGATGCTTTACAGGCTTCTTCTAGGGTGGCTGCCACTGGTTCAGTTATTCGTAGGCACGCCTGGCTTAAGGATCAGAATTTGTCTGAGCATGTTAAGTCTAGAATTCTGGATGCCCCTTTACAGTCTGAAGTTTTGTTTGGTCCTCCTGTGGAGTCTGTCTTAAAGAAAATGGAAGACAAGGCTAAGTCTATGCAGACTGTTAAAGATTTTTTGCAGGTACAACCTCCAAAGTTTAGTAGAAATTGGCCTACTTAAGGGGTGGACGTACCCTTCTTCTGATTCTCAGTCTAGGGGTAGATCTCGGCGTGGTAGGGGCAGAGCTCAGAGTACCTTCAGGCCGAGACAATGGAGTTCGCCTGCTCGATCTGCTGGTGAGGGCAGGGGCCAGTCCTTTCGTAAACAGGCCCAATGACCTGCATTTTCAGCTGCCAGATCCTTCTTGCCTGGCAGCTCCTTTGGGAGGAAAGTTGGCTCTTTTCAAGCAAAATTGGCATTTAGTCACCCAGGACAAATGGGTATTGGACATTATAAACCGAGGTTACAAGTTCTATTTCCATACCATGCCTCCTTTCAAAGGCATGCCAGACGTCCCTCCTCAGCAAAGGATAGAGGCTCACAGACAAATTTCTTTACTTCTTCAAATAGGAGCTATACAGCCAGTTCCTCTGTCAGAAGTGGGCCTAGGATTTTATTCTCGCCTGTTTCTAGTTCCAAAGAAAGGGAACACGTGGAGACCAATTTTGGATTTATCTATCCTCAACACTTACCTGGACATTCCAAAGTTCAAGATGCTGACTTTACAACAACTTTTACCTCTGTTGGGGAAAGATCACTGGATGGTTACTCTGGATCTCAGAGGCTTACCTTCATGTTCCTATCAGGCCCAGTTGCAGGAGGTACCTGCGTTTTCGGGCTGGAAATTTACATTATCAGTTCTCTGCTTTGCCCTTTGGCTTATCTACTGCGCCCAGAGTGTTCACAAAGGTTCTGGCTCCAGTGATAGCCTTTTTCAGACTAAGAGGAATACAGATTTATCCTTATTTGGACGATTGCCTGATTATTGCACAAGAAAAGGAAGAACTACTTCATCATCTACAGTATGTGATGGCAGTGTTAAGATGCCTAGGGTATTCTGTGAACGAAACAAAGTCCAGTCTAGTACCCTCTCAGGACATGTGCTTTCTGGGTGTGAGACTGAATACAGCTTCCCAGATGGCTTTTTTGACCCCGGACAATCAAAGAAGCCTTTCTCTTTATTTCCATCAAATGTCTCTACGGTCCAGGCTGACTGCAAGGACAGTCCTTCAAGCCTTGGGGTTCATGGCATCTTGTATTCTGGTGCTTCCCAATGCCAAATTACATATGAGGAAGCTTCAATGGTATCTCAAAAATGTATGGACACAGCACTGCCAAGATTTAGACACTGTCATCCAGATAATACCTTGCATTCGGAAGGAGTTTCTGTGGTGGGCGCAGGAATGTCACCTAAACAAGGGACTCTCTGTGACCCGGCCAGAGGCGAGTCAGATTCTAACGACAGATGCCTCGGACAAGGCTTGGGGAGCACACCTCAATGGAAAATGGGTGCAAAACACGTGGCCTGTCAAACTCCAACATTTGCATATCAACTTGAAGGAAATGTTAGCAGTCCAGTTTGCATTGATGGCTTTCAAAGATTTACTTCACCCAGGGCAGGTGTTGATTCAAACAGACAACACTACTGTCATGTGGTACATCAACAAGCAGGGGGGAACCCATTCTTACCCTCTTTGCAGGCAAGCGATGATTCTGTGGGAAACTGCTCTCAATCTACACCTCAATCTTCAGGCAAGGTTTCTACCAGGAGCACAGAACTCCTTAGCAGATGTATTGAGCAGACAAATAGTGGATCCTCACGAGTGGAAATTGGATCCTCATGTATTTCAAAAGTTGACAGTGTTATGGGGAACTCCAGACATAGATCTGTTCGCTTCTCCACTAAATTACCAGTTGCCAAAGTTTTGCACAAAAATGTTTCATCACACAGCTTGGAAGGTGGACGCTCTATCATTCAGTTGGAACAATCTGCATGTATATGCCTTTCCACCTCTGCCTCTTCTTCCCAAGGTACTTTTGAAGGCCAGACAAGACAAGCCAACCATGATTTTGATAGCACCGGATTGGCCTCGACAACACTGGTACCCACTACTGAGGAGTTTAGTACGAGAACCTCCATGGCCCCTGCCTTTGATTCCGCACCTTTTGTCACAAGAGGACAGTCACTTCCTCAATGTCAAGATTCAGTCTCTGCATCTAACAGCCTGGCATATTCTGTTTTAGACTCTGGAGGGTCTCAGCTTCCACAACAAGTTTTGAATGTTATTTTGGAGGCCAGGTAGCCTAGTACCAGAAAAGTTTACGCTGATAAATGGAGGAGATTTTTTATTTGGAGCAAAGGAAAGGACTTTGATGTCTCCAAACCTGATTTACGTGTTGTTCTTCAATATCTTACTGAGTTATTGGACAAGGGTTTGTCTTTCTCCTCAGTAAAGGTCCATGCTGCAGCCATTTCTGCTCACTATGATTGTGACCCTCCTTTATTCTCTCATCCTTGGTTTAAGCAATTTCTGAGAGGGGCAAAGAATATAAGACCCCCACGTAGAGCTCCTACTCCTGCTTGGGATCTCAATTTTGTGTTGGAAAAACTTACTCTACAACCTTTTGAGCCTGCAGCTACTGCTGAGTTAAAGTATTTGTCGTGGAAAACTGCTTTTTTGTTGGCCATTACCTCTGCAAGAAGGGTTTCTGAATTACAGGCCCTCATGGCAGTGGAGCCTTTCCTGATTTTTCATAAGGATAGGGTATCTTTGCGTACTAATCCTTCCTTTATGCCTAAAGTGGTTTCTAGTGTGGCCTTAAATCAAACTATTCATTTGCCTACTTTTTATGCAAACACCCAGAATAAAGGGAGAAAATTTTGCATACTTTGGATATTCACAGGCAGTTGCGTTATTATTTGAGCAGAACCAAGGAGTTCAGACAGTCTCAGCAATTGTTTGTTTCTTTTGCTTTGGGTTCACAGGGTAAACCTGTTTCAAAACAAACTATTTCAAAATGGATTGGGTTTTGTATTTCTTTCTGTTATTCCCATCATGGTAAGGAGATTCCTGCTGGAATCAGGCCTCATTCCACTAGGGCTACTGCTACTTCTACGCCTTTCTAAGGGGGTAGCTACAAAGACATTTTGGAGGCAGCTACTTGGAGTTCAGTGCATACCTTTTCTAAACATTACCACCTTCCTCTTTATTCTAAGTCTAGGGCTGGATTTGCCACTGCAATTTTACAGGGCATTTTAGCGGCCCCTAATGCTTTATGATTTTTTCCATCCTCCCTTTCCCGTTGCTTTGGGATTCTACCCATAAGTAAGGACTGCAGCAATGTGAGATGAAGAACATAGTACAGTTTTGTACCTACCATAAATGTAGATGTTCGAAGATCCACATTGCTGCAGTCCAATTTACCCTCCCTCCTTCCCCACTGTAGTTGGACTTGGTACTATGCTTTAGGTGATGGTTGTTGTTGGGCATGTTTTTGGGAGGTATTCTCTTTTTGGCTGTGGCCTTTCTGGTTTGGTTTTCTGACATCTGGGGCAAGAAAAGACTGAGGATATGACGTCGGTCATGCGCCTTTATACCCTGACGTTCTGATGTCAGATCTAGGCGCCCATGACCGACGTCAGCCTAATACTTTGGTATTCGGGCCGACCGAGGACAGCGGTCTACCCCATAAGTAAGGACTGCAGCAATGTGGATCTTCGAACATCTACATTTATGGTAGGTACAAAACTGTACTTTTCTTATAGTTGGAGATTTACTTAGTCCTCCTCTTGCTAAACACTTGGTTAATTCCAATACTACTCAGTCTAATAAGGATGAAAAGATTATTAAGTATGGGGGAAAGTGTATGCTTTTGTAACTTTGAATTTCAGAATTGTTAATTGTCAGGCTCATATGTTAAGGTTTGTTCTGACTAATTGTGAAATTGAGGATTTTTTATCTGCAGTTTCTTCTTGTTAGGAAAAATCTAGTTTAATTTATTCTATTGTTCAACTCGCTACTTATTATATACAGTATGTGTATGACTCTGTTAATACTTCAACGGCTATGGCTATTGGTTCTGTTTAGAGGAGGTTTGCATAGCTGCATTCTGAGAACCTCCCAAATGATAAAAAAATAAGATTTTAAAATTTCCTTTGGAGACTGCTTTAGTTTTTGACCCCCTGTTGTAGAGGTGATCAAAAAGTCTGATGAAAAGAGTAATCTGATTCAGAGATATTTTAACATTTTTCATCCCTTCTTTTCCAAGTTTTCCAAGGGATTGTATAACTCCTCATCCAGCTTTTATAAGTGTGACAAGTGCTTTTTACCCTGGAGCAGTACCTAAGGAGTCTCAACCCTCACCACTATCTCTGGTAAGGGAGTGTCACTAAAAGCAAGTATAGAAATACGCAATTTCCCCTAAGAGTACACTGGGAACAGGTTCCAAACCTGGGGCTAGACTGTATACTTCACTCCAGTTCCCCAAGAGAGTCTCCACACTAACCACTGCAGAACACATTGTGCCCCAGTTCTAGGCATCTGACACACAGTCTTAAATGTCTGATGGTCACACCTACACACACTATTCGAAAAGACTGACACAGATTTACCTGCTGTGTTTCTTTGCCCAAATTGCAAGGTAACTGCTACTACCAGCCAAATCCCACAATACTCTTCAAAAGGGGTGTTCAATTATATTGGATTAAATAGATATTGAAACAAATTATACCATGTATCCCAAGCAGCAAGGCTTTTCAGAGTGGCCCTGGTGTGATCACAATAAGCATAAACACACTCAAGTTATTAAAAATATTAACTAAATAACCAGCCACAATGAGAGGTAGTAAAACATTTAATAATAAATAAAATTATTTAAAGCATATAAATACTGAATAACTGATTCCAATAAACATTATGAGTCCCACATACAGAAAATATGCAAATAACTCTGTAGGATAAATCTCACATTGATTTTAGAAATCCTTTAACTGTCTAGCTGTAGTTCCCTGACTCTCTGAAGTTTAACTGTCTATCTAATCTAAATATTTTAGCAAGGCAAGATTATACTCTTACTTCTGCAAGGTTACTGGTAAGATGAGAAATTATGTCCACGCTCCAGACTGCTGTTGGTCCTCAGTGACTGAAACAACTACTCTCCTGGAAACCACTGGATGACTACTAATGTTGAACAGCTCTGGAAAACCTGTTTTTATAGCAGATTTATTTATTTGTTTGTTTATTTTTTAGAAACAGGAAGTTGACATGAGAATTCTACTGTCAGATTTTGAAAAGTAAACAAAGAGCTGCAGTGAAGATTCTATTTTCCCAGCCCTGGCACACAATGAAATCACATCTAGGTCAGCTGACTCGGGTACAACATGCATTTAGAACTCTCTGCAAAGAACATGTACATTTTGGTCAGCCAGAAAAACACTGTTTGACATGCAAACATCTTGCATAAATCAGAGTGATAATCAAAAGGCATAAACTAATTTACAAAATTATAACTAGTCATGCTGCCGTATGTAACACGGGGTAATTTACAATTATTTGCAAAACTTCAGCCAGTCATGCTAGCATAGATAACAATATGGTATAAAGACATTTAAGAAGAAATGGTGAGGGGATTCCAAGAAGAATTCTGGAAACTCCCAAAACCAAGGACAGTCCAATAATTCATAATGACTATTTGAGACTTTGTTCCCCTTTCCGCCTCCCAAATGTAGCTACGATAATCTGGCCATATATCTAAGACTACTGCAGCAGTGACCAATAAGGAGAAACACAGTACATGCATGCAAGTAAATTTAGCATAACTGTAGATGTTCAAATGATCTCTGCTGCAGTAGCTGCTCCTTCCCTCCATACCTCATTTTTGGTGTATTGTTTATGACAGTGTGTGAACATTTATTTTTCGTTCTTCTTGACATTGCCCTTACAAGGTTCTGCCTCCCAATGTCTGTTGGCAGGAAGGCTCTGGTACCCAAACTTGTCTTTCAATCAACTCAGCTCTAGCTGACACACAGTTTGGGTGTGTGGAAGGTGCCCTGAAAATCTGGAAGCTGGCCATAACCGACGAGTGGGTATGGTATATTGAAGATTTACCCATGGTTGGTGTGGTTTGATCACACACCAACATGCAAACATGGTGTTATGCAAAAAAAATCATTAAAATGTTAAACAACTAAAAAGACATCTGTAAAAATAATGAATTATAGTGCCCTGCATGCAGTATGTACAATGGTAGGTTTCAGTGGTTGCTAAGAGGTAGGCCCTAGAATAGTGAAGTATATGTCTCCCTCAGATTCTGAGAAATATGGATGGACAATGTCCTACAGTTTCTCCTGCCCATCTGGTTGATATCGGCATCCTGACACAGTGTAGCAACTCCCTCATGTACATGGACAGCCATCTACTACCACCACCTAGAAACACAATTAGTGAGAGATGTAATTACATTAGAAACCTAGAGCCCATGCTGTCTCCATCTTAATCCAGTATATCTGGCACTGAAAAGGCTTTCAGCACAATCACTACACCTCATACACCACCCACACCTACACAACACACACCCACATATGCGGAGGGCTTCAACATAAACATACCCAAACAAAGGAGACCTCTGAGGCAAAAACACTCACAATCTCCACAGCCCCCCACACCACATACTATGCATAGTCCACACACCTGCATCTCACAGCCAGTAAGTCTTCACCATAAACCCAACTTACTAGTTGTAGGAGACTCCATTGTGAGACACAGGTGCCTCTCACCAGGCTGGATAAGGAGAAAGTCACAGTTACTTGTCTGTCAGGTGCCAGACTCTGCCATATCACAATAGCACTGAGGTCTCTCAACAACAAGTACTGTTATGACTCTGTCATAGTCCATGTTGGTGTGAGTGATTTGAGATGTACCTCCCTGGACTACATGAAGAGAGACGTAATTGAGCTTGCTGATTGTGTGTCCCAGGCAGGTATGTCCCTAGCTTTAAGCAGCATTCTACCATCACCCAGAATGATGTCTCAATACAAACCAGAAATTAATGACTTTAACAATTGGCTTATATACATGGACCCTCTGCCAGAAAAAAAAATGTGGATGTCTGGCAAATGGTTGGACAGTACGTAATGGTTGTTCTCAGACTGTGGGGAATCTGGCTGTCACACACCAGAACCCTCGGAAAACAGTTATGGTACAGTAATATCTGGTACTGTATTCATTCCTTTACTTTACTTTGTATGCTCAGTATGTACACTCTGTCACTACGTCAGGCCTGTGTCCCCCCCACTACTACTGGCTATGATGTGAAGTCCTGCTGTAGGGCATCACCAAGTATGCTAGCCATAGGTCTCAAGTAATGAGATGTGGATGTCAAGTACACAGTGTCAGGAACGTCTGTACAATGTTTGAACTATTCCGGTGTGACATTCACAGGCTGAGAGGAGCTGAATGACAGTACATCATGTGATATGCCAGCTGTGCCCCCCTTTACTTACTGTCACTCTTGTCTAACATACAATCCAGTAGCATTTGTACAGGAGCTGACCTTTGTAGGAGGGACTCAGAGGGCCAGAGCTGTGATCTACGTCACAGCAGGCAGAGTTGAAAGGGAAGCCTGTAGGTGCTGGACAGCTGACTAATAACAACATGTCATTCCAAGATATGTACTACATGCCTACTGTTGTAACCCCTGTTCCCCATAGCTGCATCCTCCCATCTGCATCCCATTACATGGGGATTTCTACTACATACCTGGTAGAGTACAGTACTCCTTTTTGTGCAGAAATCCTGCAGTATAATGCTTGTGATATCACAGTCTGGTTTTGTAAAGAAAGTCACAGACCTGTTTACCATAGGCAGCAGCTTGCCATTTGTAGGTATTGCTCATGAACAGGTGATTGCCTGTGCACCAATCTGTGGTTCAGACTTGCTAACTGCATCCATAACAGCTGGGTTGAACTTTCATTAGCCAATGGCATGGCAGAACAGTGCTATAGTTAAGGCCTTCATGTAGGCCTTGGCCCCTTTCCTACTCTGTGAGATGGACATTATCAAGGTGTGTAGGCTACAGCATCACAGAGGGTAGGTACAAATACTGTCCACTTTTGGGATTTATGTGGTATGGCCACAGTTCCGCATGCTATGTTTGGTCATTGTGAAACAACTTTCTGATTATGTGGCAGTTTAGTGTTAAACAGTGTGTGTTGAGGTCAAGTAAGGGGATAGACAGATGCGAGTGTAATAAGTCATATGCATCAGAATATGCATGTTGCTGCAGTAGCTGCTGGTCTATCAGCTGTGTATATTTGTAGGGGAAGACTGTGACACATGTTCCTGTCACTTGACCTTTGCCCCCCCACCCCTCTATGTATGGTTGTGTGTGGATCCCTTGTTCTAGGTGGTTGTGAGGTATGGTAGGTCTTTAGCAGGTAGCTGAACATACTGCCGCATATGTTGTAGGCTGCAGTTGCTGCATTTTGCCCAGGAGGCATACTGGGGAGTGTGAACACATTGGAGAACGGCAAGCTGTATATGTCACTGTGGGGGCAGTGTCAGCTCTGTTGTTACAGCATAGCCAGGGTGAGGTACCCATAACAGTCCAGGTGAGACGTGCTTCAGGTACATGTGTTATGTAATAATGCCATTCAGAGAGTGGTAGGCGACATTTAGGAAGCTGATACATATTTGTGCAGTCTGTCCCAATGTACAGGCCTTTGACTTGCTAACATGGGTAGCAGTGAATACAGTAGCAGCAACCAGTTTGGCTTATATTTGCAGGGCTCAGTCATTTATTTGTTGTATTCACAAGCATGTACTTAAAGTGCAATAGACTGCAATCGAACCCAGGGTTGTGGGTGGCAAAATGTGCACCATGGTAGGAATGTAACAGATTAAGCTACTGAGTCAATACTATAGCAGGTGTATTTGCAAGATATATGTGCATGCATACAGTCTGTTACACAGGATTAGCATAAGCATGTGTGTTCGGATGGGTATGGCATGTGACAGTGAACTGTCTGTCATGATTTTCCAACTTCAGCACACAAAATAGGTTTTGTGACAACCATGCCAAAAGTAGGTGGCACAACTGTGGACATTCTGTAACAGTCTGTGCAGTTGTCAGCTATACCTGATATCCCAGGCCTCACATCCATCATTGTTTATTTGGCGGTGTACTGGTTTGGTGTCTGCGTCATAGTCCCAAGTACACTAAGTTTTCCCATTATATGTACAAGCAGTGTGTCACTGGCAATCAGGATAGGTTTATGGAAACACCTGTTCTACTTCAGAGCGGAGTGGCCTAGTGGGCTAATGCACTATGCTGTAATTGACAGGGTCCCAGGTTTGAGACTTGGCATGGGTGATTATTTTGCAGATATGCCTAACAATGTCCGAAACACAAAGGGTGATTAAAGCAGTTTAAGCGAGTTTGCAAGGCACGCTGCACTGCGTTGCTTTAGCTCCAGTTAAACCCACACTGATTCCAAAAAAAGAGAAGGAAAAAGGGTGATAGGAATGTGGTGAAATGGGGGCAAGCAGGGGAAAAAACATACTGATAGGCAGGTAGGGATCTGCAGGAAAGGTGTAGGAAAAGACCATAGCTCTCCATTTCTTGTACAGCAACAGCTGTGCAGGTTGTAGAGAATTTGGAATTTGGGGCTTCACATCCTAGAGAGAGGGGTGAGGGTGACATAACTGTGTTGATTAATTGATGTAATGATTGTGTGCAGTGTACGTGGGGGCGAAATGGAGAGCTGTGTATGTGGCGATATTGTTTTTGTGGGATAGATGCCCTTTTTTTAAGGTTAGAGCGGAATGTTGGGGAAGGGATATAGGTACTTGTGGGGCGGTAAGTTGGGTAGGAGAGGTTGTATTTGCAAACAGAGAAGACAGCATACAGGGGCAGTGTATGACACACGAGAGAGAGAGAGGTGAACACCTTTGACGGAGAGAGTGTTGTGGGATCGGAGAGCCATGTGCGCCCAGATAGCAGCAAGTGAGACTGAGCTCCCCACCCATGGGCAGGCAACACTGCTCCTTCACACCTCGAAGATGGCTATGCTTGGGGGCTGGGTGCCGGGGCCACCCTGCCTCCTCCAGGTTGGCCAGTCTGCCCTCAATCTGGTGCAAGCAATTGTCGAAGTCACAGTGCACAATCCTGCACACCATCTCTGGTAGCTGTTGCAGGGTGACAACTCCCTCTCCACAAGCCCCGTCCCCTGAGGCGGTTCCACCCACATGTGGTGCAAGACCAGCAGAGGAGGCAGCACCAGGTTGGATCCCAGACGTGCTGGGACCTGGTGCCACAGCCGGCTTAGGTAGGGTAGGCAGATTGCCAGGAACCGGCCTCCCCAGTTGAGCTGTAGTGTTGAGGTTTGTCAATGTGTATAGGTTAGTAATGAACAGAGCATGTAGTTAGTTATAACAGCATGCTAGAACATAGCAAATAACCCAGTAACATAACATTGTATACCATATGGAATACAACAATAAGTTGGTATAACAGTCAAGTGTTGTAACAGCATGCCAGTAACAATTATGGCATAAGGCCAACAACATAGGTAATTTAACAAGGTATGTTAGTATGCAACTATTGTAATATATAACAATAATAAAACACAAGGCCCAACATAATGTTTTGGAAACAACATATGTTAAAAGCAAACCATACCCAAAGTATAGCAATAATAAATGATGATGCAGGTAAGGGGTGAGGGGAAGAGAGAAAGACATTCCATTACTACCAGTATAGCCTATGTTGTTTGCAACAGTACTCGTATTTACTCTACAGGTCTGCCCTTGCTTTATGTATACAGTTGCCCTATAGCTTCTATAGCACATACATACCTCTCAAGCTATCCACATGGGACAGTTTTGGCCAAGCTACAATACCTACAGGTACACAATTACAGGGGACTATTACATGTCAGAGAGACATATATGACTACCAAGGTGTACTCTCTACTGATATAGTGTGACTGTGCTATTGGCATAAATGAACTGGATGTTAAATCAGTGTCCAAGGGATTTGGCAACAGTGATTATACAGTCTGTGACAGTGTGACACTTGAGAGCTGTATCATGCACAGTACAGAGAGTTTATATGACTGTCATGCCGTCCTTGGCAGGCATGTGGTTAGACTATTAGCAGACTTTCACAGACACACCAGGCATACAGCCATACCAAGATTTTAAACAGTTTTATTTGTTTTATTACCTTGTATTAGTATTATACTTATTGACTTTATTTACTGACATCTTATCACCTTGCGGAGCAATGCTGTTGACACTCTGGTACATCTGAACACACAAATTAGTAATCCATTCAAACAGCTACTACAGCCATTTATTTACCTGTAATTCCTGTGGGGAGAACATGTATTAACAATACATAAATGTTTCTATAAATATTTAGTAGTACTTGTCCCTGGATTTCAACCCTGGTCTTTGTGTGACAAAATGCATATTACACCTAGCATTTATCAAACTGAGCTACTCCTGCATATTGATCAACTGATAGGTGCCTAGAGCTCACCTGGTAAACTATGACCTGGTAATAGAGGTAGAGTGTTATACAAGAGTGCAGTGACACTTGAGCACATATGCATGAGATTCATGTACGACAGAGATAGTAGGTGAACTGTGCATTAATACATGGAATGCAGGTGTAGACAATTAACGCCTAGTGGGTGGGAATATGTGTGATGTGTACAGGCCATATCGGAGTGCTGGGTTGGCTACCTGACCCATATACAGTTGCAGATGGTATATTTGCAGTATACAGCTATAAACAGCTTTATACTTGCCTGCAGCAGTGTACCTAAGATCAGGAATGCGTATAGCTGAAATGCAATGGTTAACACAAGACAATCCTGAGATACACCGTATACCTTGGGTGTTCCTATTATTGGTTCAATCTTAGTGCAGAACACATATCATAATGCATTATATCTTGTAGTACAGCTCCACATCTACAGTTTAGCAAAACACTCTTTATTAGCTAATCTTTAATCACTTAGTGGTATTATTCCTGTTTTTACTTCACAGCAGATGTAATATTCATGACCAACAGCCCAAACTACACACGCACACAGACACACTGAACAACACAGCTTTATTAGGGGTGACAGCATGCAGTGATTGGTATATATCCACAGTCTTTATTGATGAACAGTTCATATAATGCAGGTGTTGCAATACAGCTGTAATTCCACAATTAATGCAATAGGCACTTTTTTATTTCCTTAACTTTATTAATGCAGTAGAACTTTATTTTCCCTAACATTATTAGTGCAGTAGAAACTTTATTTCCTTAACATTATCAGGTTTCATGCTTTCATATTTATTGAACTGTACCTGGCATTACCCACTTATATCAGTCCAGGTCTATGACCACATTCATTGCAGTACAATCAAAACTGAATATACCTACTGGCAGTTACTAATTTACTCTTTCTGTTTGTTTATATGACTGTAGATTGCAAGATACTTCTGTACTCACCACACTCACAGAGCAACCTGGCCAGGCACCCTCTATGGTCCTCTAGGTTGCGAGCTCTCTCCTCTGCAGCTGTGTGTGTGGAGAGAAACAGACGATTTTGCATACCTGTCTGTCACACATTCAGATTAAGAATTGGTAAACTAATGCTGACAGTACTTACAAACTTGTGGGTCATTTCTGTCTCTAGCTTCTTGGACCCAGTTGGCCAAGAGAATTCCCCCTTATGATGCTTCAGGTCATCATAATGATGACACCTGCACACCTGTGCGTGGGATACCAGTTGCACTGGTGAGATCACATGCTTGCCAGTCTCATGCCTCCAATTTGTACTCTGACCCCGGGTACTGGCCCTGCAGCAGCCGGACGTCATGGTATTTTACGAGGATTCCAACCATGACCCTGGACTCCAGAATGCCCCAACGCTGCACCTGGAAGCATGCACCCTCTCCAACTCCTGCCGTAGTTCCTGCACAGGTCAAACTCCAACAGGTTCTGGCTGTATTCCCACCTGTTGCACTTAAAGCTGGTTTCCTACCCTTTACCGCCATTGGGCCATTTTTATAAATTGGTGTATTGCTTGGCACAGGGCAAATCTGCTGAGCTGAGCAGTGCTTAAGCTGGCAATGCTTAGTGCACAAACCAGCTTAGGTGGGCTCAGCAATGCTTAAATGGGCATTGCATAGCAGTCCTTTGCACCATTTAACAATGTGTAAACCAGCTAAGCACTGCTAAAACATTCCTGGTTTAAGCAGTTTTTAGCAAGGTTTAGCTGTGCTTAGCTGCATGCAGCAGTGCAGGATTTAATAATACATTTCATTATTGTGTAATAGCAAAATAAGAGGTGTAATGAAAAGTCTGTCCATGCATACATTATTCTAGCAGGGTTAAACATACTTCTCATAATTGTGTATTTGCAACATAAATGCTTCATACCCTGTTTGTGTATTCATACAAAATTCAATCAAGGCTTCATAGTACTTCTCATAAATGTGTATTTGCAAACTAAATTTAATAACCTGTCTGTGTAATCAAACAGAATTTAATCGGGATTTAAAAGATGTCTCATACTTTGTATTTTCAAAATAACCTGTTTGTGTAGTCAAACCCTGCACCTACTGTACATAAGGCTGTCACTCTAACCACTGGGCTACATGGCCATGTGAAATGATGTTATACTTTTAAATACATCTCTCCACTAGGTTTAAGCACCGCACCACACCACACAAACCTGCTCAGCTATGCTTAAGACCTTTTCTAAACAAATGTATCCAGTTTCTATTTTTGGATTTCTTGTACTTGTCCATTACTAAGCACTGCACAAACACAACAGATAAAAAAATTTTAAAATAATCGCAGTTTTTATTACTATACATAACATTGTTATCCGGCACTTTGACAGTGCAGGAGGTGTATTACTCATCGCTGGGCACAGTAACACACTCCCTATACTGCTCCAATAATCATATTACACTGCTCTCCCTGAGTAGCACACCTTCATTAGTATACAAGGCACTCTGCCAAGGGGATTCTACATACACGGCCACAGTACCTTCCATGTAGGCCTTCCACTATTCCTGCATGGAGTTTATTAAATCCTGGGGCTAGAATCTTTCAAATAAATGAAAGTATCAGGAATAATGATGCAAACTAATGTGCTATTCATAGAACATGTTAACACCACTGAAAGTAAGAGTTTAAGAAAAGTAGGTGTTTTATTCAAGGCTTTGTCCACAAGAGAGCCAAAAAGCTTGTGGATTTATTTGTTGGAGTACAACTGCTTTTTGTATATGCAATAAATGCTTGTTTCTTTATCAGAAAATGTCCAGTGAAAATTTTCAAAATATATTCCATCTTTGCAAGGGTAAGAAAGACTGCCAGCAATTGCATCTTTTTATTGTCATATATAGACTGTTAAGGGTAAAATGTGATTGGTGCACAGAATATTTAATGATATTGAATACCCCATTATGTATACGTATAGTTAGAATAGATTAAGAAACATATCAATTAAGTTGAATATATTCTTAAATAAAACAACTAAAATAGGTTCATATATTACTCGTTATTCCTAAATTATGGAATATGTATATGTTACTGGAAAGTATTCGATTAAAGAAACCATTGAGCTTAAATTGAAACTTGGCACCTGAATAGGTGAAACGGTTTTGTTTTATGATAAAGTTAGTATTCTACAATGACTAGCTATCCTGAGAACTTGAAAGAATAACATATGAACTAATGAATCTTGTGTTTATGTGCTCCACCAGTAAAGCTTATATATGCATTTAGAAAGTGTTGTGCTGCCTAGTTGAATTAAACTTTGGGGGGGGGGGGTATTCAGAAATGGGTAGTACCATATAAAGGAAGCTATGCTTAACATAATCAGATTTTTTTTTTAACTTTCGAAGCTTCACAGCATGGTGCTAAGATGGCTAGGTATGCATTTAGATGTATATCTAGCCACATTCCTTGAAGCTAGGAAAGTTATAAAAACAGATGATTATTTTAAGTAGCATTTTCAAAGGCTACTCATTTCTGAATACCCCTTTAGTTTCCATTAGTGTGTGTACAACTTAGGGTAATGGAATGCAGCCAATATTGAGCCTATTTCTTTATTGTGTTGTCATTATATCAGAAGTAAAAAAAAATCATGTGTTTTAGCAGAAAAATAATCTTTTTTTATTTGTAATATTCTGCGGCACAAACTTCATTGTATTAAGCTGCCAAAATCGAGTCGAATTCAAAACTCTCTTTGAGGGTAAAATTACAGTCGTCGTGTGTAATTTAATTGTATTATGAATTTTCAAAGGGGACTTGGCATATCCACTTGCACATAGATAACAAATGCAGTAATTGCCTTTTATATATACAGTGGTTCATAGGTCTTTCACTGTTACACTGAAAGTTTTCGTTTTATTTGGTTTCCACTTGGGACATATACGATTTCTGACCAGGAGGCAAGGTGAAATTAATGTCCAAAATATGTGTGCACTAAGCTGTTATTACATTGTACATACAAATCATATATATTCTGCCAGACAAGGCAACATTTCTATTAGTGAGTAAAAGGTCTGGGCTAAACTTCATTTAATGACAGAGGCAATGTACTGCTGTTTAAAGTAGGATTGTAGTGCAGTGAATTCCATGAAGGTGCAGTGACAGTCTTGAGAGAAATTTTTTTATCTTAGTAACCTAATATAATTCCCTAAAAATTTTGTTATAGTCTGTCATAGCAGAACTAATTAATGTGTTGCTTCATTCATTCATGGTACCAAATGCAATGTTTCAAAGGACTTTTGTGTCATAGTATATCATCATACAAAGTTTCTATTGCCTGAGTATTTGATGTCTTATCAAGTGACAGGGTTAAACAAATGTCCAGAACAGGGCTAAACAAACAAATCAGATAAAAACTGGAGATACGGATATCCTAAGGTATTCTAATGGTAGAAAAGCACAAGCATGAACACTAAAACACGATGCACTCTGTTAACCCAGGTTTCATCCAAATAAAACGGACTTCTTCAGAACAATGAACAAATGTCAATGGGCCATATAAAAACACTTCCAATTACATAATTGGGAGAATGCACCTGTATCTAATTACATACACAAAATTGTTAAAGGTAAAAACGCACAAAAATAGATTAAAATAAAACATATTTTGAAAAAAGAAGCCACATATACTTATTATAAATGTTATAATCAAAACAGTCATAAATTAATGCATTCAAAAATATGTATCTTATAGCACCAAAACAAGGCACTAAACAATTTTTGGCATATATTCAATCAAGCAAAAAAGCAGTAATAAGCTAAAATAACCCAAGGAAGATTACTAAGTTAGCCCAAAATATGTCTTAACTTAAGAATAGGCGCTAAACTGATATTTTCATTAATACCTGGAAAATTCAGGGCATCTAACCGTAGTTGCCAATTTAATTCACATATATCCAAATGGATAGCCAGAATTTTCCCCTGTAAATCTTTCCTGAGGTGTTGCATCATACAAAATCTGAACTCATGCCCAGGAAGTTGCCTGAACATGTCTCGCTAGGGCATTGGTAACCTTAATATTTTTAATATCCAGTATATGCTCCCTGATTCTTTCCCTGAAGAATCTTGCTGTTTTACCCACATAAAACGCGGGACATTCGAACAATATGGAAAGCAATATTAGGGTCTGAATGGATGAAAAGTCTGTTGGTAATGATAATTTATTACGGTGGAAGGAATTTAATTACAATTTCCGGCTGGCTGAATATGATAACAAACAGTGTAAAGGGACTACAAATTCAACCTTAAATGATCAATTGAAGGTATTTGAAAATAAGATGTGAGAGTGTTCAATCTCGCCGTTTGTTCTTACACATGGGTTCGGAGCCGATCCTCGGCTCCGTGTCGGCCGCTTGCAAGCTCTGCATCGAGAAGAAGCTCCAGACAACCTAATACCCACAATCCCCCTCTGCCTTTACCTCAGATCTAGTTTGCCGCTGCAGCGTTCGCATCACTGGGTCGAGCTCGAACAACTAAAGCTAAGATTAAGATTTTTTTCTTGTTATTTCTACTTAAATTTCTTCTATAAACTTTGTTTAGTGACTAAGTGTGTGTGTATGGTACGGTTGAGGAATTCTCGGTTCCGTTTAAGTTTAATTTAAACTTATTAGAGTTTCCCTCGGGGCCTACCACCCCTTCAGGATTTGACAACTGGATTTGACAATTACTGGATAGACATTTTCTCTTAACTGGATTTGACTGTTACACCGGATTTGACTTATTACCTGGACTTGACTTTTCACCTTTTTCCACATTTAGTTAAGATGTCTGAAAAGACTAAATCTGGATTCAAGCGTTGCCAATGTGGGCAAAAAATGTCAATCACTGACAATCATAGTTCCTGCGTCTACTGTCTTGGCCCTCTCCATCTGCAAGAAGACTGTTCTATTTGTCATTCTTTCAGTGGGAGGGTCATGACAGATAGGCGCAGGAAACTCATGGATAGGGGTTTATTGAAACCTTCCTTTCAAGAGGCTCTGGATGCTTCAGACCAGGCATCCAAGTCCTCGAAGGAATCGAAGGCGTCGGAGCCCAAGTCATCGGCTCCGAGCTCTTCGGTTAAGGTTCGATCACCGGTTCCACAGACCTCGGGGCCGAGTGTTCAACTGTTGTCAGTGTCCGAGCCTCGAGTCTTGGAACCGGTGACGGAGCTCCCTCCCCCGACACTGTTGAGGTCGGCTCCGTCTTTGATTCCTTTGACCCGTTCTTCCAGACCCCTCTCCGACACCGATGTTGACCGCGTGGTGCAGAAATTACTGGAGAATACAGCCTTATCCAAACTTATCTCGGTTTCCACCCAGTTGGTGTCGAAACTTGAAGGCCTTCCATTATCTCCATCTGTTCCTCCTCCGAGACCTGTCCAGTCTTTGGAGCCGGAAGAGGCTGATCTACTGATTGTGGAGCCCTCGGTGCCAGAACCGTCCTTTTCTCGGTCGGCTCCATTCACCTCGACTCCGTCGGATCCGGTACCGGAGTCTCGGAGCCGAAGATCCATCCTTGGTTCCGGGACCGAGAGTCGAACCGATGTTTCGGTTCCGACTCTCCCTCTCAGGGCCTCAGCTCGGATTGACTCGGCCCCGTCCTCTGGGTCGATGCCTTCGGTGCCTGTTTCGGGGATTCTTCCCATTTCTTCGGAACCGGGAGATACCTCGACTCAGGACCCGGGGGCCTTCGATCTCATGAGGAAGGTGTTGTCTACCCAGACAACCACATCAGTAGAAGCAGCCTCTCCTCCCCATAAAGGACCGTTATCCTCCTCTGCACCAACGGTCACATCCAAGCGTCGAGCACCCGTGTCTCAGCCACCCCTGGAGGGTGCCCCCTCTTCCTCGGAGGCTTCTTCGGATGCTCCCCCCGAAGAAGCCCCTAGGAAAAGATTGTGTAAGAGGAGACACTTAGATTCTCCACAAGAATCTTTGACATCCGATACTGACTTGGATGAGTCAGAAGGGTCCCCAAAGTCACCTTCAGAAGATGTCTCCTTTTCTGACATCTTGGAGATCCTAAAGCAGAGAGGTGATTGGCAGTCCCTTCCCCCTTCTGAGGATGAGTCAGTCTTGCTGAAGGCATTCGGTGCTCGCCCTTCCTCCTCCTGGGTCACTCCGCCCTTCGATGAGTTAATGGAGCTGACTGCTCGAAGGGCGTGGGAGACACCTGACACGGTGGAACCAGTCCCTAGAAAGCCTAATAAGTACATTACTGCACCCCAAGACAAGGCTTACCTCACAAAGGGAGTTCCAGTGGATGCCATGGTGGTGGCAGCGGTCACGAAAAAGGAGATGTCGGAGTCTTCCTCATCTGTCCATCCGCCTAACAAAGATTCTAGGACTATGGACAGGTACGGGAAGCGCATTTTTAGTTCAGCGGCTATTTCTATGCGATCCCTGAACTATTTGACCCATTTTACACGTCTACAGAGGGATCTAATCAAAGAGTTGGGAGATACCCTCCAGGGTACTACAGATGCTGCTGTTTCAGAGAAAGTTACAGCACATCTCAATACCCTTACATCCATTGTTAACTCATCCATGAGGCTGATATCATACGCAGCCGAAAGATCGAGTAGGGCAGCAGCTTCAGCGATTGCTCTTCGCAGACAATCCTGGATGCGCTTATGTTCATTTGCGGAAGCCTTCAAGTCTTCCTTTACTAACGCCCCATTTGATGGTGCCACTCTCTTTGGCCCCAAAGTAAAGGAGACCCTTACCCGGTGTGAACAGGAGGGAAAGACTCTGTCTGCTGTCTGAGTCCGTTTTACCACCCCACCCAGACCGTACCCCAAAGGGCAGCGCGGTGGAAAAATGTGGTTTCGAAAACCCCAAGGATCTTTCCCAGGCACGCAGGGTGATGCCCCCTCTAGAGGCAGAGGAGGGGGCAGAGGTGGAAGACGCCGCCCTGGCGGCAGAGGGGGTCCGCAAAACCAAGGTGACAGGGATACACCCCCTGGAAAACCCTTCCAGCACTCCTGAGAGGAGGCCCGACTGTCCTGCTCTGGAGGCAGTCGGGGGTCGCTTAGCTTTATACCCACAGGCCTGGCAGAATCTTACTACAGACAACTGGGTAAAAAGCGTGGTTACCAGAGGTTACAGAATACGCTTTCTATCCACTCCCGTTCCAAAGAAAAGACTCCCAGATGTGCCACCCCATCTGCGAGACCCAGCAGCTATAGAAATTTCAAAGCTGCTAGAAAAAAGAGTCATCCAACCAGTCCCAGCGGACCAAATAGGATTCGGAACTTACTCAAGGTTCATGTGTTTTAGCAGAAAAATAATCTTTTTTTATTTGTAATATTCTGCGGCACAAACTTCATTGTATTAAGCAGCCAAAATCGAGTCGAATTCAAAACTCTCTTCGAGGGTAAAATTACAGTCGTCGTGTGTAATTTAATTGTATTATGAATTTTCAAAGGGGACTTGGCATATCCACTTGCACATAGATAACAAATGCAGTAATTGCCTTTTATATATACAGTGGTTCATAGGTCTTTCACTGTTACACTGAAAGTTTTCGTTTTATTTGGTTTCCACTTGGGACATATACGATTTCTGACCAGGAGGCAAGGTGAAATTAATGTCCAAAATATGTGTGCACTAAGCTGTTATTACATTGTACATACAAATCATATATATTCTGCCAGACAAGGCAACATTTCTATTGGTGAGTAAAAGGTCTGGGCTAAACTTCATTTAATGACAGAGGCAATGTACTGCTGTTTAAAGTAGGATTGTAGTGCAGTGAATTCCATGAAGGTGCAGTGACAGTCTTGAGAGAAATTTTTTTATCTTAGTAACCTAATATAATTTTGTTATAGTCTGTCATAGCAGAACTAATTAATGTGTTGCTTCATTCATTCATGGTACCAAATGCAATGTTTCAAAGGACTTTTGTGTCATAGTATATCATCATACAAAGTTTCTATTGCCTGAGTATTTGATGTCTTATCAAGTGACAGGGTTAAACAAATGTCCAGAACAGGGCTAAACAAACAAATCAGATAAAAACTGGAGATACGGATATCCTAAGGTATTCTAATGGTAGAAAAGCACAAGCATGAGCACTAAAACACGATGCACTCTGTTAACCCAGGTTTCATCCAAATAAAACGGACTTCTTCAGAACAATGAACAAATGTCAATGGGCCATATAAAAACACTTCCAATTACATCATTAGGAGAATGCACCTGTATCTAATTACATACACAAAATTGTTAAAGGTAAAAACGCACAAAAATAGATTAAAATAAAACATATTTTGAAAAAAGAAGCCACATATACTTATTATAAATGTTATAATCAAAACAGTCATAAATTAATGCATTCAAAAATATGTATCTTATAGCACCAAAACAAGGCACTAAACAATTTTTGGCATATATTCAATCAAGCAAAAAAGCAGTAATAAGCTAAAATAACCCAAGGAAGATTACTAAGTTAGCCCAAAATATGTCTTAACTTAGGAATAGGCGCTAAACTGATATTTTCATTAATACCTGGAAAATTCAGGGCATCTAACCGTAGTTGCCAATTTAATTCACATATATCCAAATGGATAGCCAGAATTTTCCCCTGTAAATCTTTCCTGAGGTGTTGCATCATACAAAATCTGAACTCATGCCCAGGAGTTGCCGGAACATGTCTCGCTAGGGCATTGGTAACCTTAATATTTTTAATATCCAGTATATGCTCCCTGATTCTTTCCCTGAAGAATCTTGCTGTTTTACCCACATAAAACGCAGGACATTCGAACAATATGGAAAGCAATATTAGGGTCTGAATGGATGAAAAGTCTGTTGGTAATGATAATTTATTACGGTGGAAGGAATTTAATTACAATTTTCGGCTGGCTGAATATGATAAGAAACAGTGTAAAGGGACTACAAATTCAACCTTAAATGATCAATTGAAGGTATTTGAAAATAAGTTATATTCCCTCAAAAAAGTACAGCTGGAGAATAATTATTTAATTAGGAACATTGAATTGAAAATAGTTCCTAAAGGTCTGCGAGCATGGAGGTACCCTAATGGTGTTGAAAATTATAGTGAAATGCTCAAGGAAGTACATTCTTTATATGACAGAACTGGGTTCATAGGTAGATAATAGGCTATCTGCCCTAGAGCATTTATAAGCCTAGCCAGAGTGTATTTGGCTTCCGCCTCTCTATTAGATTAGCCTACTGTGCCTCTGTAAAGTAGGTCACAGACAGTACCCTTTTAAGATTAGTTTACTGTGCCTCTGTCTAGCAGGGACACAGAAGCGATCCCAGGGGTGAATTTGATTTCCGTCCACGTCCCAGATTTCGCTTGAAGAGGGTCCGTGAGGGGTTATGTCTAACATGAATTGGGATTCTATTCCAGAGTGAGGGGAGCCTCTGGGAAATGAATCTGTCCTTCCAGCATGTCCTATTTATTTTTGTGCTGAGGTTTAGATCCCTGGAGCGTGTAGCTATAAGGGACTTGAATTTTTTGAGGTGGAGCATGTCCATTAATTCTGGGTTTGACATGGCTTTGTACGTCAGGCATAGATCGCCTCTGAGTAGGTGGTAAGCAGCTGAGTACAGCTGGAGTTTCTTTAGTCGAGCTGCATAGGCCATCTGTTTGTAGCCCGTGATCCTCTTGGTGAGGTACTTTTGGGGTCTCTCCAGTTGCTGCAGGTGTCGGGTAAGGTACATCCCAAAAGGGGCACTGTATTCAATTATGGGCCTGATGAGTGACGAGTAGAGGGGCACAATGACCTCTCGATCTAGATGCGAACCCTTTCGTGATAAGGTGGGCTGTATACAGGGTCCTTCTAACCACTTTGGCAATGTGATTATCAAAGGAGAGATTACTCTCTATGTTGGTCACCAAATCTCTAATTACTTCTTCCGTACTTAATGGATTACCACCTATGTGGTAATTTGTGGGCACCTTGTTTTACCCAAAGGGGATGACTATGCACTTTTTAGCATTTAGCTTTAATGGATATAATGTTAAAATACAATAACGTTGAGGTGGATAAACTTACTGCTGAACTGGAACTTGTTAATGAAAAAATTGTCAGTGACCTTCTTTTCGATCATTACATCACTAATCATGGCAATATTTTGGATAAAGTAGAAGAGAATTGGGCTATTTTTTCATGCAAAATGAATAAAATTGAGAGATACCAAAAATTGACACCAATATAGTTTATCCACTTTTGGAAGGCAATAGGAAGCATCATAGAATGAATGAGAGTACCGCCAATAGAAATTCAGTGGAGTATGATGCAAATACGTACATTACGAACACTCAGGAGGGCACTTCTAAACAACATAGGCGGGAAGCAAGCCCTTTAGAGGAAGGTCCACGCTGTTCGGAACGGTTAAAAAACAGGAAATATACAAATGAGCAGACATCCTTTCAAAGACAAGGAGCACGCCCGAAGATATGGTATACGAACAAGTCAGACAATCCGAACAGTTCATGGCACCGTTGAATGCAAATTTTGACAGTTTGTAAGTAAAGATCTTGTACAAGTTTTTGGTAATTCCAATGTGAACACAACAATTACTTTTAACAGCTTTGGGTCTGTTAGACATGGTGGTATTCTGTATGATGACGTCGGCATTCAGCAACAAGGGCTAGATATGGATGTTTTCAGTAATTCATATGACCGGAGTTAAAGGGTGGTTTCGCCTGCTGAAACTAATAGTCCGTTAATTGAGATACATTCACCTGTCTTTAAATTGCAAGATGGAGAAGCACCTAACTGTCGTTTGACTGACTTTAACAATATTAATAATGGTGATAGCTATGTTTATGACTATGACAATGTGCTACGTATGGGGAGTTGTGTGAGTGTTTTGTGTGATTGTGTTCATCCTGCCGGGGCTGAAAATGTGGTTAATAGTGATAATGATGTTTTGCAACAAATAGATATGTATGAACTATCTTCTGATAATAATTTGTTTGCAGTAGGTGCTGAAATATCAGATAAGAAAGTAATAGATGACAATAAGGGCTTTAATGTTGAATTTGTTAATGTTGATTTTGAAACATCTGTCCCTAATAATATCCAAGCTGTCCCTAATCACACTTATGATGGTTTGATTAATTTAAGCATATATTCTACAATTAATTCCAGGGATAATATGATATCTGGTGGTTATAATGCACATGAAGGGCCTGAGCATATTGATGCTAATTGTAATATTGGCCAAATCATGAATAAGGGTATGTGTTAATGCAATCAAAGTAATGATGATGCCAATTTAATTGTGGAACTAATGTGTAATGAATTGAATGACATGGAATTTTCAAAGTCATTAAGTGATCCGTGTGTTATATCTAATTCTTATGATGATTTTAAGGTGTATAACTATTCTAAGTATGAATGTAGCATTGAGCATGTCAATTTATTGTCTAAAAGGTTTACATTTGTTCCTTGTAGGAAGGGTAACATTGTTGATATGATTATAGATTTAAAAACATTTATCCGGAAAATGAATCTGTTAAAGTGGTTCCCTGATAGAAGTGAAAATTTTGTGCATAGGGGGCTAGTTAAACCTAGTACATGTGAGAGTGTTCAATCTCGCCATTTGTTCTTGCACATGGGTTCGGAGCCGAACCTCGGCTCCGAGTCGGCCACTTGGCGAAGCTCTGCATCGTGAAGAAGCTCGAGACCAACCTCTCTCCCACAATTCCCTCTGCCTTTACCTCAGATCTAGTTTGCCGCTGCAACGTTCGCATCATTTTCGATGAGCTCAGACCAACTGGCAGATAAGATATCCTTTTCTTTCTAGGATTACTTAGAAAATTCTTTCTATTTCAATTTGAGACCTTTTTAGTGTGTGTGTGTGTGTGTGTGTGTGTGTGTGTGTGTGTGTGTGTGTGTGTGTGTGTGTGTGTGTGTGTGTGCGTGAGTCTAGGGTTTCTTAACCTTATATATATATTTTAGTATATAGAGTTAGTTTCCCTCGGGGCCTACCCCACCCACTAACTTCGGATTTTGCTACTGGATTTGACTAAAACACTATTATACTTGTGGTACCATCATTAGCGGTTTTTTTTGGCTGTGACTATCTTTTAACAGGACTGTGTAGATATATATAGTTATATATATATAACATTACTGGATTTGACTGTTTTATCCTTGATAATGTCTGAAAAAGGAAAGTCAGGGTTCAAAAAGTGCCAATGTGGACAGAAAATGTCTGTCACAGATAACCATAGCTCCTGCGTCTACTGTCTTGGCCCTCTCCATCTGCAAGAAGACTGTTCCATTTGTCATTCTTTCAGTGGAAGGGTCATGACAGATAGGCGCAGGAAGCTCATGGACAGAGGCCTTTTGAAGCCTGCCTTTCAAGAGGCTCTTGATAAATCAGACCAGGCATCTAAATCCTCGAAGGAGTCGAAGATGTCGGAGCCCATGTCATCGGCTCCGAGCTCTTCTTTTAAAGTTCATTCACCGGTTCCACAGACTTCGGGGCCGAGTGTCAAACTTCTGTCTGTCACCGAGCCTCGAGTCTTGGAACCAGTGATGGAGCTTCCACCTCCTGTGCTTTTGAGGTCGGCTCCGTCTTCGATTCCTTCGACCCGTTCTTCCAGACCCCTCTCTGACTCCGATGTAGATCGTGTGGTGCAGAAGTTAATGGAGAATACGGCCTTGTCCAAACTCATCTCAGTCTCATTCCAGTTGGTGTCGAGACTCGAAGGCCTTCCCTTATCTCCATCTGTTCCTCCTCCGAGGCCTATTCAGCCTTCGGAGCCAGAAGAGGCTGATCTGATCGTGGAGCCCTCGGTGCCGGAGCCGTCTCTCTCTCAGTCGGCACCGTTCACCTCGACTCCAGATCCATTACCGGAATCGCGGAGCCGACGATCTATCCTTGGTTCCGGGACCGAGAGTCGAACCGATGTTTCGGTTCCGACTCTCCCTCTCGGTGCCTCGGCACTGATCGATTTGGCTCCGTCCTCGGGGTCGATGCCCTCGGTACCCGTCTCGGGGATCCCTCCGCCTTCTTCGGAACCGGGGGATTCCTCGACTCGGGACCCGAGGGCCTTCGACCTTATGAGGAAGGTGTTGTCGACTCAGACAACCACTTCAGCAGAGACAGCCTCTCTTTCCCATAAAGGCCCATTATCCTCCTCTGCACCCACGGCTACTCCAAAGCTTCGAGCACCAGTGTCTCAGCCGCTCCCAGAGGGAGCCCCTTCTTCCTCGAAGGCTTCATCAGATGCCCCCCCCGAGGAAGTTCCGAGGAAAAGATTGTGTAAGAGGAGACACTTGGATTCTCCACAAGAATCCTTAACATCGGACACTGACTTGGATGAGTTAGAAGGGTCCCCAAAATCACCCTCGGAGGATGTCTCCTTTTCTGACATCCTGGAGATCCTGAAACAGAGAGGTGATTGGCAAGCCCTACCCCCTTCTGTGGATGAGTCAGTCTTGCTGAAGGCATTCGGTGCTCGCCCTTCTTCCTCCTGGGTCACTCCGCCCTTCAATGAGTTGATGGATTTCATTGCTCGAAGGGCGTGGGAGACACCTGACACAGTGGAGCCAGTCCCTAGAAAGCCTAATAAATATATTATGGCCCCTCAAGACAAAGCATATCTCAAAAAGTGAGTTCCAATGGACGCTATGGTGGTGGCAGCTGCCACTATAAAGGAGATGTCTGAATCTTCCTCATCTGTCCATCCACCTAACAGAGATTCTAGGACCATGGACAGGTATGGGAAGTGCATTTTTAGTTCAGCGTCTTTTTCCATGCGATCACTGAACTATTTGACACATTTTACACGTTTACAGAGGGATCTAGTCAAAGAGTTGGGGGATACCCTCCAGGGTACTACAGATGCTGCTGTCGCGGGTAAAGTTACAGCACAGCTCAATACCCTTACATCCATTGTGAACTCGTCCATGAGGCTCATTTCGTATGCAGCCGAAGGATCGAGTAGGGCTGCGGCTTCAGCGATTGCTCTTCGTAGACAATCCTGGATGCGCTTATGTTCCTTTGCGGAAGCCTTCAAGTCTTCCTTTACTAACGCCCCATTTGATGGTGCCACTCTCTTTGGCCCCAAAGTAAAGGAGACCCTTACCTGGTGTGGGCAAGAGGGAAAGACTCTGTCTGCTGTCGGAGTCCGTTTTTCCACCCCATCCAGACCGTACCCCAAAGGGCAACGAGGAGGAAAAATGTGGTTTCGAAAACCCCAAGGCTCTTTCCCGGGCACACAGGGTGATCCCCCCTCCAGAGGCAGAGGGGGGGGACAGAACTGGAAGACGTCGCCCTGGCGGCAGAGGGGGTCCGCAAAACCAAGATGACAGGGATACGCTTCCTGGGAAGCCTTTCCAGCACTCCTGAGAGGAGGCCCGACTGTCCTGCTCTGGAGGCAGTAGGGGGTCGCTTAGCTTTATACCCTCAGGCCTGGCAAAGTCTTACCTCAGACAAATGGGTAAAAAGCATTATTACCAGAGGTTACAGAATTCCATTTCTATTTCCCCCATTACCGCAAAAAAGACTCCCAGATGTACCGCCCCATCTGCGAGATCCTGCAGCTATAGAAATTTCAAGGCTGCTAGAAAAAAAGAGTCATCCAACCAGTCCCGGCGGACCAAAGAGGATTCGGAACTTACTCAAGGTTCTTTTTAGTTCCAAAAAAAACAGGGGACTGAAGGCCAATTCTGGACCTAAGCAAGCTCAATACCTTCGTCAAGAAAGAAAAGTTCCAGATGGTCACGCTTCAATCGATCCTTCCATTCTTACAGAAGGACGACTGGATGTGCTCAATAGATCTCAAGGACGCGTAATACCACATCAAAATGGCCAGAGCGTCCAGGGATCACTTGCGCTTCCGGCTGGGAGCCAGCCACTTTCAGTTTCGGGCCCTGCCCTTTGGTCTAACCTCAGCCCCCAGGGTTTTCACCAAATGCATGGCAGTGGTAGCGTCTCACTTGAGACGCCTAGGATTCCAGGTGTTTCTGTATCTGGACGACTGGCTCCTTACTGCCTCCATCGAGCGTCGACTGATTCAGGCCAGGGATTACACACTCGAACTTTGTGTTCATCTTGGAATTTCCACAAATTTCGAAAAATCTGCATTACAGCCATCACAGCATATCTCATTCATAGGAGCAGATTTGTATACCCGTTGCTTGATTCTAAGGCTTCCCTCAGAAAGAATAGCCTCTCTACAGTATCACATATCTCTTCTCCTGTTGTCCAAGAAATCCCCGGCCAAACTGGTTCTGAAAGTTTTGGGTCTCATGGCGGCTTCCCTCATTGCGATACCTTTGGGAAGACTGCACATGAGAGTTCTTCAATGGCTGCTATTCGCACAATGGTCGTTCCAACAGTTACCGCTGACACACGAAATTCACATCACAAACATCTGCAAATCGCACCCATCTTGGTGGCTACAGAATTGCAATCTCTCCGGCGGCCGACCGTTTGTGTTACCCACTCCGACAGCTACGGTGACCACGGACGCTTCCCTGATAGGGTGGGGGGGCATCTTTCAGGGACAGACAGTCCAAGGCGAATGGACCAATCTAGAGTACAACCTGCACATCAATGTTCTGGAGATGAGGGCAGTGTTTCTGGCATTGCGACACTTTTCTCCCCTTCTACCTCTTGGGACCATTGCAGTTCAAACGGACAACATGTCCGTAGTCTGGTACATAAACAAGCAAGGGGGAACCAAATCTTACCAGTTGTGCAGAGAGGCCATGAGAATTTGGCAATGGGCAGAGTCCATGGGTCGCTTTCTGATAGCAACGCACATCCCGGGGTTATCCAGCGTCATAGCGGACAGGTTGAGCAGAGCCATCCTGTTACCTCACGAGTGGTCCCTCAAACAGACAATGGCGGACATGATATTCCGCAAGTGGGACCAGCCTTGCTGCGATCTGTTTGCGTCTCCAATGAACACCAAATGCAGAAGCTACTTCGCCCTATTGCCCCCGCCAGGTGAAGTCCCCAGGGACGCTCTGATTCACGATTGGCCCCCGGGTCTCCTGTACGCCTTCCCTCGTATACCTCTGATTCCAAGATTTCTGCAGAAAGCCAAGGACCTGGAGAGGACTGTAATTCTCATTGCTCCATTCTGGCCTCGTCAAATTTGGTTTCCCTTTCTTCGAGCACACCAAATACGGGAACCCTGGATCCTGGACCCGGAGCCGGATCTACTGACCCACTCATCAGGTGCTCCCCACCCGTCGCTCCTGTCCCTCAGACTAGCAGCTTGGCTGCTCCGCTTCCCTTCTTAGCCAGGTCTGACCTTCTTTCTCCTGCGGTTCAAAATATTCTAGTAGCTTCTCATAAGGCTTCCTCTACAAAGATTTACACTAGTAAGTGGAAGCGTTTTGTATACTGGGCAACTATGCAACATTTGGATCCTTTAATAGCCCCACTAAACAAAGTCTTAGAGTTTCTATCCATGCTATTTCACCAAGGAGCTTCTCCTGCTACCTTGAGGGTTCAATTGGCTGCTATTTCAAACTTTCATGTAGGAGAAAATGGAGCGCCTATTATGGCTCATAGGCTTTGTAAGGCTTTTCTAAAAGGGTCTTTTCATATTAGGCCACCAGTCAGGTTTCCTACAGCACCATGGAATCTGAACCTCCTGTTATCATAACTAATGCTACCAGCCTTTGAACCAGCCTCTTCCTGTTCTTTGAAGTTCTTGTCATGGAAAACTCTTTCTAGTAGCTATCACTTCAGCCAGACAAGTATCAGAACTTCAAGCTCTTTCCATTAAACACCCACATTTGATCTTTCACCCTGATAGGGTATCCCTTCGCACCAACCCGTCCTTTCTTCCCAAGGTTTGTTCAGTCAATAACATTAATCAGTCGATTGAGCTCCCCACATTTTTCAAGAACCATTCCAGTAAGCTGGAATATATGTTACACAAGTTGGATGTTCATAGACCACTCGGATTCTACTTGGATAGAACAAAGGATCACAGAAAAGCAGATCAACTCTTTATAGCCTTTGCGGACAGCAGAAAGGGCATGGCAGTAACGAAGCGTACCCTTTCCAAATGGCTATCGGATTGTATTACTTTTGTTTATACTGCTACTGAGCAGAGTTTACCCGTCAAACCAAAAGGACATTCTACTAGATCAATATCTACATCCCTGGCTCATGCGGCCCGCCTACCTTTGGACACTATTTGTGCGGCCGCCACTTGATCTAAACCACATACGTTCATCACTCATTACAAAGTGGATAGGGTTTCCAGGGACAGGGCAACCTTTGGTTCCACTGTGCTCAGGAACGTTCTTCCGTGAGTCTCTCAGGGTCACGGAGCTAGGGACGCTACCCATGTGTAAGAACAAACGGCGAGATTGAATACTCTCACATATAGAAGTTATGTCCTTACCATAATGTTCCATGTGGAGTGTTCATCTCGCCTTTGTTCTTACATTCCCACCCTCCCACCCTCAGGTCAGGAAGAACGTCCAATTTAGATGTCTGGTTTGGTTCTCCCGCTTCTGATTCTCTCAGCTGTTACTGCTGTTTCAGCTACGCCTTAGTTTGTATGTTTCACCCCCGTTGGGATCTGGTATAGTTTGCAAACTAGATCTGAGGTAAAGGCAGAGGGAATTGTGGGAGAGAGGTTGGTCTCGAGCTTCTTCTCATTGCAGAGCTTTGCCAAGCGGCCGACTCGGAGCCGAGGTTCGGCTCCGAACCCATGTGTAAGAACAAAGGTGAGATGAACACTCCACATGGAACATTATGGTAAGGACATAACTTCTATTTTTAACCCCCCCCCCCCACAAATCAGACAGTAGCTTTATTTGAAAAAGCCTGTGAAATTGATATTGGGGCGTAACAAAAACGAGCGTGGCAGGCAGGAATATAACAACTTGACAAAGAAGGAAAGAGAGTTGCTGGATTCCTTAATTAATAATAGGGAAATACGTATTATGAAACCAGGCAAAGGGAATGGAGTAGTTATTGTTGAAAGAATTGATTATATTGATGCCATTATGGATATGCTCATGGAGGAAATTTACACTGAGAGCAGTATTAATGAAATTAATATTAGTCACAAAAGTTGGGAGGGTGGCCTAATGGTTAAGGTGTTTGCCTTACAAGCACAAGGTGCAGGGTTTGAGTCTTGGGGTTGGGAGGGTGGCCTAATGGTTAAGGTGTTTGCCTTGCAAGCACAAGGTGCAGGGTTTGAGTCTCACAAGGGATACTTGGCTAGGCTTAAAATGGCTCGCAAGGGCAGTTAGCTTAGTACTAATCTATGAACCTATGAAAAGAATTGATATGCTCCTTGATATGTTGTACCAAGGGCAGCTTAGTGAAAAAGATCATGACTATTTGATTAATCCTTACCCAGTAGTCAGTAATATTTTTGGGATCCCTAAAATACACAAAGGCCTGAATAATATTAAATTCAGACCCATTGTGGACGGTAAAAGAAGTAAGACGTGTTTTATCAGCAAATTTTTAGATGATGAGCTTAAGAGGGGTTTGATAGCTTTTGACTACATATCCAGGGATTCATGGAATTTTTTAGAAAAATTGAGAAATGTGAGGATTACTGATAACCTTACTTTTCTTACTATAGATGTGTGTAATTTATTTACAGTTATTCCCCATGATACGGGTCTTGTTTGGTTGGAAACACAACTAGTCAAAACCGGGATTTATAACCAAGATGAAATTAATACATTTATAATGCTCATGGAAGCCATCCTATGCAATAACTTTTTTTGAAGGACAATTTTTTTAAACAGTCCACTGGAGTGGTTATGAGGGCAGCGTGTGCCCCCATTTATGCGAATTATGTAATGGATTTTTGGGAACAGGAATTTGTGATCCCAACAAAATACTATAAATGTATTAGGCAATATACACGTTACTTGGACGATATTTTCATTGCCTGGGACGGCAACAATGAGGAACTTGAAGAATTTATAAAATATATAAATAATACTGTTGAATTCTTAAAATTTACTTATGAATTTAGTATGGAAACAATATCATATTTGGATGTACGATTAACCATTGATCAATTTAATAACTGTATTAAATCTGATATTTACAGAAAAAGTACCTTTTCCACTTCATATTTAGACTATAATAGTTGGCACCCTCACCACCAAAAAAGAGGGATCATTAAAGGTTAAATGGTTAGAGCAGCGAGGATGGTGAGTGAGGATGATGCCTTTATAAAGGAATTGGAATATATGACGATTATGTTTAGGAAACGAGGTTACCCAGAGGATCTTTGTAATAATGTTAAACAAGAAATAGTACATAAAAGATCTATTGGTTTTTATCAAGCCATCATAAAGATGAACATTAGTTCTGATATCAATAATAGTTTGAGTAGTATAAGCAAACAAGATGTCAGTATGAATTTGATATTTATTATTACTTATAACCACAATGCTGGATGGTATATTGAAATGGTTAAGAAAAATTGGGTTTTTTACAATTAGATAAGCAGGTGAATAACAAAATAGGGGGGATCCTAAGTTTGTTTTCTGAAGAGATCGATCTTTTAAAGAGCTTGCATATAAGAATGGTGAGCTTAATATTTACAGAACTGATAAGAAGTGTGGGAATTTTAGGTGTGGGAGATGTTCTACTTGTAAATATATATTAACAACTGGGGAATGTATTAAGGTTAATCATTTTCAAATTCCCATTGTAGGACATTATGATTGTTATACGCAGAATGTGGTTTATGTTGCACAATGTTAGGAATGTCCCGCGTTTTATGTGGGCAAAACAGCAAGATTCTTCAGGGAAAGAATCAGGGAGCATATACTGGATATTAAAAATAGTAAGGTTACCAATGCCCTAGCGAGACATGTTCAGGCAACTCCTGGGCATGAGTTCAGATTTTGTGTGATACAGCACCTCAGGAAAGATTTACAGGGGAAAATTCTGGATATCCATTTGGATATATGTGAATTAAATTGGCGACTACGGTTAGATGCCCTGAATTTTCCAGGTATTAATGTAAATATCAGTTTAGCACCTATTCTTAAGTTAAGACATATTTTGGGCTAACTTAGTAACCTTCCTTGGGTTATTTTAGCTTATTACTGCTTTTTTGCTTGATTGAATATATGCCAAAAATTGTTTAGTGCCTTATATTGGTGCTATAAGATACATATTGTTTTTTAATGTATGAATTTATGACTGTTTTGATTATGACATTTATGATAAGTATATGTGGCTTCTTTTTTCAAAAGATGTTTTATTTTAATCTATTTTGTGTGTTTTTACCTTTAACAATTTTGTGTATGTAATTAGGTACAGGTGCATTCTCCAATTGATGTAATTGGAAGTGTTTTTATATGGCCTGTTGAGATTTGTTCATTGTTCTGAAGAAGTCCGTTTTATTTGGACAAAACCTGGGTTAACACAGTGCATCGTGTTTTAGTGTTCATGCTTGTGCTTTTCTACCATTAAAATACCTTTGGATATCCATATCTCCAGTTTTTATCTGGTTTGTGGAACAGTTTATTGCTAAACAAACAAATGTCAAGAATAAATGTACATTTCTTTATCACTGTCAGGTGTAAAAAATTGCTTTTACCATTTAAGGAAACATTTCTGTTACTGAATTTAAAATGAGACAAACTATATTTATTGACAAAGGCAGTATGTTGCTGTGTGAATCGAGATTGAGCTGTAGTGAAATCCCTGATGGTAGAATGAGTCTTCTGTAGGTTTTGTACTTGAATATCCAATTACAGTTCCCAGCAGCCTTTATTATGAATTGTCACAGCTGAACTTGGCATATAGTTTTATAATGTAGTTTCAGATGAATTTTGGTGCCATAGTGTACAGTATACCATTTTTCCACTGTGGCATACAATATATGATGAGGAGGTGGGGTGGATTTAATATGCAGATTATATGTGCATAAGTAGTTACAACAAAATTTTAAAAAATCATATATTTCTCCATTTTTTAATTTGTAACGTGGCTCAAATACCATGGTTTGAAGGATCTAAAGTGATAATATCAAATTCAGCATCGAGCTGCACTGAAATTCATAATGGTAAAACAGCAGTCTTAGTTGCACTTTGCTGCTCAGCACCCCATTAATATGACAAATAAAATGTCATATATATGCACTAAATGCAAGGATTCTTAGGCCTTCATTATCACAGACTGACATTATGTATTGTACACTTGTTTCCATAGTGAGTATTATAAACAACTTCTGCTTATAGTACAGAATACAGCATGGGTTTAGAATGCATGTTATCATGCCTTTGCTTATAAGCTGAGCAACACAGAAGTATTCTCTACATAACCAACCACCGCCACACTCCCCCTAACTATATATACCAACCCCAAGATCACACTACACTAGGGCATAGGGTAAATTTAAAAGGTTTCCTTAGTTTTCCGTATGCATCACTGTACTTCGTGGTTGTTGGCCAGCTATGGACATTCAGTGAATTTATTTTTGAAATAACCCATGTTCCATAATTTAATGTTTAGATATTTTATGTTCAATAATTATCTGTTTGATGATATTTTTTTTTCGATAGCCAAATATAGACCCATATCCTCTTACTACCTTGGACACGTTGGTGAAAGGCTTCCTAGTGAATCAACTTTTACGGGTGTTTTGTTGATGAATAGTTACCTGGGATAGCTGTCTTCTCAAAAGGTACTATAATGCATTTGTTGGTATTGAGTTTTAAGTCATAGCTTTGGCACCAAGCATTTGTCAACATTAGATCTTCCTGAAGGGTGTTTTTGTCTTGGGGGGATTCATTGACTATTTCCAGAGTGCAGTCAGCTGCGAACCTGGTTAGCCAGAAGCCTTTGACATTGGCTTTCACATCAAAGAAGTAGATGCCAAAGAGGAGTAGGCCTATCTGTCATAGAGCCCTGGTGTGTCTACTGGTGCCCAGCATCTTTATGGAGGGGGCTTCCCTGATTCTAACCTTCTGGGTCCTATTACTGAGCCAGCTAGCTATCCAGTTTGTTGTAAAGGAGGTTTAAATCTTGTTCCATAAGTTTGTTAATGATGCCAGTCTAGGTAGGCAGTATGCACCATTTTCCCATCATCCATTGCTTTAGTGACCTTTCAAAGAAGTCTTCTAGATTTAATAAATATGATCTTCTTTTGACAAAGCCAGACTGGAATGGATCCAGTGTCTGGAGGTCTCATCACCTTGTTGATAATTTCCATGATACTTCTTCCCATGGCTTTGCAACTAGGGCTAGTCAGACTAATGAGTCTGTAGTTTCCAAGATCGGTTGAAGGTCCTTCTTTATGAAGAAGGATGACTGTCAGTCCTCCATTCACATGGCACAAAACCTGTTTTAAGGCTATAGTTAATGACTCCAGGGGGTCCTGCTAAGTCATATTTTAGTCTGTTCAGGGGGGTTCCTGGAATATTATCAGTGCCCATTGAGCCTCAACTGAACTGACCACAATGCTTTCGCATTAAAAAAAAAAAATCAAGGGCCCAAATCACAAAAAAACTATGCAGACCATCCCAAAGCCTTGCCCTACTTCTCAGTATCATGCAGGTAACTTCTGCCTCACTTATAAAGCCTCAACAAACATTATCCTGTCAGACCAATTAAACATTCACAAGTCCAATGGTAGTGTAAACACCCAACCAAGGGATCTCAGTCTCTTTTGCAATATAATTAGAGCATGTTGGTGGAATAAGTATGGTAAACGATGAATACTTCTTCTATGGAACAATCTTCTACTCCACACAAAGCCAAAGAACTTCTCTTACTCTATTCAACTGTAATTTGGATGAATGGATAGAAAACTGTAAATTCACCCCCCTCCAGTTTAGCACCAATGTCCTTCATGGATAGGCACAACAGCTAAATATCCCCATCATATCCTTGTTCTGCCTGCCACTAGGTTATTTGTATGTAAACTATAAGGGATACAAACTACCATGGGAATGTTGGGCCTGCCTTTTTAAGATCCTTATAGACCAGTAGCCTGTTAAGTACCTATGATAAGGTACATTAAGGACCTCATAGCGTATCCACTCCCACAGCTGGTAAGTTTATGGCAAGGTATAGAGGAACAATAGGCATGATAGACATATGTAGGATTTTGCAGTTATATAAGAATTAACAACCTTCTTCCATTTCTTCCTTTGCATTGAAAACTCTGTGGATAGCAGTGACTGTCCATGGGGTTACTGTAGGAGCTGGATGCAATTCTTAAGACAGCAAGTGAAACATGGCCAGATATGCTTATTTTTCTTACAAGTACAAACCCTTTTCTTTGACGGACAAATTTCAGTCTCTCCCCAATTTCTGTTTTAGACCATGAACATATGATTATAAAATTATAGCTGGATGGGGGAAATGGAGAAGATTTGGAGAGTAAACCTGTACTTGTGTGAAAATGAGCAACCTAAACAGACTATCAGGGAGAAAGCTAAAGAATGGGTACAAAAAGTACCAAAAACCATGAATGATGTATCAGTTAAATTCAGTTTTAGCTGATATTTTTAGAACTCAAATTACAGGGAAATCACTGCAACTGAGAAGAAATTTCATAGCATTTAAGAAAGAGCTGCTGATATTCCAGGAGTAGCTCATGACACTTTTGAAGGGTCAGAAGCAAAAGTTAAAAGAAATGAAATAGAAAGAAAAATAACTGCAATATAAGATGGACCACTGCAAAATGTTCCTTAAGTAGAAGAATTATTGGGTCACACCAGATGTTCAAAAATATTTGGCTGTTAGGCCTAGGCTGCAAAAGGTGGAAATAATGGTATGGTGGACTTTGAGTGCAAATGCTGACATACTTTTGCTGAGTATTATAGGGGGCTGTAGCAAGAAGATACTAATAAAGGGTCATGGTCTCAAGAAATTGAAGTCTACTTTTGGATCTTAGGAAATTCAAACTATACTAGGCCAAACTTTTAACAAAGGCTGTCAAAGAGGAGGAGATGGAAATAATGATAAAGAAACAAAAAATGGGACTATCACTGAGCCACAAAATATCCCAAGAGCAGTACATGAAGAATATCAACACCAGTGCACAAGGAATGCCAACAGTTGTACTCAAGGTATGGCAATAGCAGTACCTAAGGTATGCCAACACCAGTACACAAGGAATGCCAACAGCAGTACTCAAGGCATAGCAACAGTATTACATAAGGTATGCCAAAAGCAGTACGCAAGGTATTCTGGCAGCAGTACTCAAGGTATGCCAGTAGCAGTACAAAAGTGTAGAAAAGAAGAGAAAAGTCTAAGAGCAGTGTTATGGAATTGGCTAATTATGCTATCGCCATAAGTCAAACCCCAGAGTCATGGAAGCAAACAACTTTCACAATCATATTAAAACCTATGAAAGAAGACTGATCTTATACTGAATCATGATTATAAATTATTTATAGCATTACTGACTAAACAGTTAGCAAAAACCTACTCCCTAAGCTTACACATATTATGAGACTGGGCTTGTCTTTCGAATATTTATTTATTTTATTTATTTATTTCCAGTTTGATTACCGGCGAAGTCCACTGCACCCAATTGCACCTGTTTTCAGTGGAGGCCCAAGGAAAAAAGCTCCATAATACATAATACAGTAAAGATACAAAAGTATAAAAGATACAGTATATAGTACAGTTTACAAATATGTACATTCAATATCAAGCATGAGCAACAAAGTTCATTGTGATAGATCTTAAGGGTTGTACTGTACAGATTAATTTAAGCATACATTCTTACATTTAAAGTGTGGAAACCCTGTATGTACACTCATTTAAAGTAAGTATGGAAACACTTTACATGCACTCATTTAAAGTAATATGCTATTTACAGTATTTACAAAGTTGAAATCATGTGTTGAGTAGCTATAGGAGTTATAGAGAGCTTAGGAATCCAGGGGAGAAACTTTGTGGGGGCATAGAATTAGGTAGGGTGAAAGCAGATACATTTCCATTTAGAGGACAGGTATGTGAAAAGCTGGGTTTTGAAGTTTTCTGAGTTTGATATTGTCCTTAGTGTGGAAGGGAGAGAATTCCATTTCTTGCCCAGTGAGAAAGAGAGGAGAAATTGGCCAGCAGGTCATTTAGGTTTGTGGATAATAAGTTTTGGTGTTCAGATCTGAGAGTTCTATTAGGGGTGTAGGGGGGAAGGATGTTTGTTAGAGCAGGACATTTTGTTCAGTGAAATACAAGTCTGTGTGCAGTGGTAATTTGGAGGTAGTCCAGGTAATTTGTGAGTTCTAGCCAATTCAGAGATTGAAGAGTAAGGTAGTGGTTGGTGGAATTTTTGGATTTGGTGGCAAATTTAGAGATTTTATTATAGCAGTTTTCTAATTTAGAGGTGATGCAAGAGGTTAGGTTGGTTAGAAGAGGGCCGTCGTATAATAAGGAAGGAAGAAGGTAAATAGTGGCCAGAGTATGCCTAGTAGAGTTGGAGAGAAAGAGATTGTTCCTGTAAAGCATACCTAACATTTGGTGGGTTTTCTTTATATTTTGTTGAATATGGATATCAAACTTGAGGTGTTCATCTATAATAATGCCAAGAAGTTTGGCGAAAGGAACCACTTCTATAGATGAGTTGGTTTGGCTAAGGACTTTGAATGCATTTTTGTCATAAGAGTAAGTCTTTCATGGAGGAAATAGAATTTTGATTTATTTGCATTGAGAGAGAGGTAGTTTTGGTGCATCCAATTCTCAGTAGTTGAAAAAAGCAGTTTGGATTTTAGTCAGCAGTTCAGGGAGGTTTGAGGCAGAGCAGGCTAAAGTTGAGTCATCTGCATATTGAATGACTTTGGCATTAGGAATAGCAGTGTGAAAGCTATTGATAAAGATGTTAAAAAGCATAGGTCCGAGGATGGACCCCTGTGGTATGCCAGTTGGGGTAGGCAAGAAGGTAGAGGTGGTGTTCTTCCATTTAACTGCCCAAAATCTATCTGACAGGTAATTAAAGAACCAGAACAAAGTATTTGGTGAGAGATGTAGGTTTGAGAGATGATAGAGAAGGTGTTCATGGGAAACAGTATTGAATGCTTTAGAAAGATCGAGAAGAACTGTAGATACTAAGTGTCTTGAATCTTGGGCTTGATTGACACTTTCTAGGAAGGAGACTAGTGCGGTTATAGTGCTATGGCCTGGGCAGAAGCCATGCTGGGTAGGTGTAAGAATTTGGTTTTGGGTCAGGAAAGGCATAAGTTGGAGGTGGATGCATTTCTTGGTGAGAGCAGAGCAATGAGGCAGAAGTTTGAGATGTTGGTGTTTTTCCCTCCATTGTGAAGAGGAAGAATATAGGCTGAACGCCAGAGTTTGGGGACATATGATTCCTTTATAGATCTGTTGATAATGATGCTATACCATCAGCAGCACATTTTAGGAAGGAGGAGGGAATATTATCAGGAGCACTGGAGCAAGATTTACGTTTGGATAGAAGTCTTTTTATAAAATTAGTAGAGACAGGTTTGAGCTCAAACATAAGGGGAAGGTTATTAGGGGGCATAGACGGAGAAGAATGCGGGACAGTTGGATTATTGTTTGGAAAAGTCTTGGTCAGGTCAGAAAAAGTTTCTATAAAAAATTTAATTGGGAGCCTAATTCGAGGTCAGATTTACTTGGGTCAAGACAGGGGTTATTCTTGGAGCCTGGATTGAGAAGAGAGTTTATGGATTTCCAGAATTGCTTGGGGTTTTTATTATTATTGGACTGGAGCTTAATATAGTAGGATTTTTTGTCCTTAGTGATTAGTTGTTTTGCAAGGTTACGGAGTTGTGTGTATTGGAGCAGTGTTTTGGGCAATTTATTGTTTTGGTAAAGCTTCCAGGATTTGTCCCTTTGATGCATAATTAATTTTGTTTCTTTGGATAGCCAAGGAGCAGTATTAGTTTTTATCCTTTTGTTTCTTAGTGGGGCTAGGGAGTTTAGAGTGTCTAGGAAGACAGAGTTGAAGTGGTCTATAGCTTTGTCAAGAGGAAGGGTATTTAGAATTTGCCAGTTCATTTGTTTGAGAATATTTGAGAAAGTTGTGGGGTTGAAGCTGCTAAGGTTGCGAGTGAGAATGTATTGATGCCGATGTGGGGTAGAGCTCCTTGAACAATGAATGAAAGCTGGAAGGTGGTCGTTAATGGTGTCAGGAATGGTGCCAGAGTTGGTTATTTTATTTGGATAGGTGACTAGGATCCAGTCAATAATGGATCCTGGGGGATTTGTTTTGTTGGGTCAGGTGATGAAGGGGATTACTTGAGTAAAGCTATAGAGGTTAATGGATAGGGAGGGAGAGGGACTATTGATTTTATTCCAGTCAATATTTACATCACCTAGAATGTAAGTTTCATAGTTAATTTCAGTTGAGGCCCATAGGAGAATGTCTTTGAGGGTAGAGATGTTGTTATCAGGTAAGATATATAAGGCAATGATGCAGATATTCTTGTGTTCATTCGTTTTTAGTAGACCAACTGTTAGTTCAGTATTATTGAATTGAGGAATTGGAATTTGAAGGGGAATTAAGGTAAGAAGATTGGAGTAGATTAGGGCAGTGCCACCTTTTTTATTTAATTGGTCATTTCTGAGAGTGTGAAATCCTGTGGGCAGGATTTCAGAGTCAGAGATATGGGGCTTGAGCCAGGTTTCGGAGGTGGCTAAGATGTCGGGTTGGTTATGGCTTAGCCATGTTTGAAATTTGTGTACTTTATTGTTGAGACTCTGGGGGCGTTGATTGTAAAGAATTTAAGAGTATTGTGGGGGGAGGAAGGGGAAGAAGGAGATGGAGGGAGGTGTTGTTTGTATGGGGACTAAGACCAGGGAGGGGATGAATGTCTCCGGCTAAGACTAGGTTATTGAAGGAAATAACCTTTAAACATTTGGGTTTACATTGTAAGAGTGTAGGTAGATCTAGCATTAGTTTAGGTGTAAGTATCTTAGCTGTGGTGGAGAAGATTTTAAGATAGAATAGGTGCAGAGGCTTAGGCTGAATAAGGGGAGAGGAGATAGAGTGGAAATGAGTGTATGATTGAGGGTCAATGTGGGTTTGTGTGGTAGTTTGAGTTGAAGGTAAGATTGGAGGAGCATTGGGGAATATGATCTGGCATAGCATAGGGGAATTAGGAATACAAGGAGGAAGCAGGGGGCCAGGAGGGTGCGGAGAATTAAGGGGAGCATATCTAGACATAGGCAGTTTAATGGGTATAATTTTGGGGGAGGGAAATGGCTATGAAGTAAGAGAGGGTAGAGAAAGAGATAAAGGTTATCTTAGTATAATAAGAAAAGAGGAGGGGACTTTAATTGGTGAGGTGTTGGAGAGAGTGATGCGTTTAAGTGGGATGGGTGAAAGGAGTCAGGGTAACAAGGGAAGAGCTACTATTAGGGAATTAGGCCGAGTGGGTGGAGAAAGGGCAGGGTAAAGGTAGTCGTGCCGATGGGTGGGAATTAGGGGCAGGGTAGGAGAGTGGAGTGAGCCCGCAGGGCGAACGGAGCAGGTAGAGCCAAGGAGGAGGAAAAAGAAGACAGCAGAAAGTGTATCTGTAAAGGAGGGAACAGATCTGAGGTAAGGAAGACTACAGGATAGGCACTATGTATGTGAGTTGAAGGAAGCAGAAGGTTCACTAGAGCTAGAGGCTATACAGGGCAGTGGTAGATTAATAGAATATTGGCCAAATATAGGGCTAAGAACAGGGCAGAGTTAGGGTAACAGTAGTGTTAGCATGCATTGAGGTGTAGCTAGAAGCTGGACAGCGCCACCTAGTGGCCAGTCTGTGTAATTACAAGGGTAGATCTTGGGCACTCTGGGGATAATGGGAAGAAGCCAGGAAGGTAAAGGGGAAGTTAAATCTGTGGTAGGCTGCTAGCTATTGCTCACCAGGTTGATATACAAGAGGGTATTTATATGGTAATGTCTAAGTCACAATAGGGTACATACACTTGATATTAGCTCTTAGGGAGGCAAAGATGTAATAGAAGCACAGCAGGAGTCCTTTTATGATGTCTGTTTAAGGGCAGGAAGCCAGGATTCCAAGCAGAGGACTGGGAGGCACCTGGGGTGGTAGAGATGCAGCAGGAGTAAAACTTGATATTAGCTCTTAGGGAGGCAAGGATGTAAAGAAGCACAGCAGGAGTCTATGATGTCCATTAAAGGCTGGGAAGCCAGGGTTCCAAGCAGAGGACTGGGAGGCACCTGGGGTGGTAGAGATGCAGCGGGAGTAAATGCAAGCGGAGCCAACAGCCTACACAGAACAGGACCGGAGGGGATGAGAATATGATTAAAACTTCTTTGGTTATAGAGGATGAAACCAGATCAGCTAAGCCATTACTGGTAGCTACTATGGATACAGAAAAAATATCTGATTGTGTAAACTGAACTTTTCTTTTTGCAGTTTTAAGGCGTATGGGGTTCCCAGCCATTCTTTGAGTTAGTAATCACATTGTATACTGATGCTAATGTTAGAATAAAAATAGGAAAGGTGTTTCAGTGATACTAGGCATAAGCAGAGGTACAAGATAGGGATAACCACTTTCTCCCTTGCTGTTTGCTTTATATTTAGAACCACTTGTATTTGGCTTCATGGCTAGGGTTACCACCTGTCCCACTTTGTGAGGGACAGTCCCTCTTTAGGCAGTTGTGTCCTGCAAAAAAATTGAAAAAAATGGCGAATGTCCTGAGATTTTAGGACAAAAATATTTCCTATATTTTATGTATTAGTTGCATAAAGCAGTTATTCTGTATCTGAAACACCTAAATGTTATAAGAAATAGAATAAGCAACTACAATGCTATAAGAATAAGCTTTTATTTAGGCAAAAAAGTGAAGTTCTGTCCTTTGTACTGGCCGTGGGTATGTTTTGCTCTGCAAAATCTGACGTTTGTACCAAAAATGTCCCACTATGGGCATTTGAAAAGGTGGCAACCCTATTCATGGCACAAAGGATAGATCCTCAACTGTGTTCTAAGTTACTGAGGTTTGACTAGAGGCCCTGACACTGGAGAAAACAGGAAGGGGGGGGTTGTGAAGATGTAGCCTGCTCACTTCTCCCAGGAGAGGTGGGAGGGGTTCCACACAATCAGGAGCTCAAGGGACTCAATGGCAGTGCTAACGTCCTGCTGGATGCTAGAAAACTGACCACTCATGCCTCAGGGAATGGGGCATAAATGAGGGACTCCCCATTGAGAAAGTGAGGGGATGTCCTTCACTGTCATCCTATTGCATACCCTTCCCCTATGCCTTATTGGGTGAGTACAACATGGCTGGGGAAACTAATAAGCCAAATCTCAAACCACCACTAATGGCTGACTGAATGATGACCCCTCCCAGCTGCCACTCAACCCAGTGATGAGGAATAAATGGTGGATGGGGTCGATGATCAACTGACCAGAGTAAGCAAAGAGTGCACAAAAAAATATTTAGAACCAATGGTCATGAGAATAAGAGAGTGTGCTTTTAAGGGGTGCACAGGAGAAAAGCTATGCAAAATTTCATTTTATGGAAACAAATTCTTGGCCATTTTGGGCTAACTTCTATTTAATTTCCCTACTGTAAAACCCGCATTTGCACAGTTCTGTGCACCGGGCAGCGCCGGTTAGCTAGGGTATAAGTAATCCTGGCTCTACAAAGTTTACTCTTCAATTTTTCCCTTGGAACTAGACAAACTTTCAACTTAAGCACTCAAACCATTCACTTTTCATCCTGGCACTTGCTCAAAACTCATAGCAAGCACTAATAAACCTTAGCACTAGACACCCCTATACTGTAGAGAAGGACAAGGCTCTCTATTTGACCTTACCAGCCAATCAGTGAAACAGTTCACTGTACCTATATATGCATGTCCAAAGGGCAGTTTCAGGTGTACTCTCTGGTCCAACTGGTGAATCTGGGCATTTTGAGGCAATGTTACAATTGCCTCATGTACGCAGACAACCCTCTCCTCCTTCCACCAAACACTAATACATGCGAGAGATCCAATTATACAGCCAAACTGGAGGCTAAGCTCTCTCAACCGAAGACTGGACCCAGCAGTCAAGAGGAGAAGGGAATTACTTGCATCACACCACCAGTCTCACATAGACCTATGAAACCAGCACCGGCAAAAAACACACACAAATACATGAAAACATACGCTTTAAATAAAAATCTGCAAAAGCAACAGAGACCTCCAAAGTAGACATCCAAGCAACCTCCACCCCCCCCAACACAAACCATGAAACACATACTTCACAAAACCAGTGTGCCATGCAATCACAGCCCTTAAGGCAAAATAACATACCCAACACACTAATAATAGGTGACTCTATGGTCAGGCACACTGCCGTCCCACTCACTAGGCTGAACAAGGAGAAGGTTACTGTTAGCTGCCTGTTGGGTGCCAGGATCCACCACATAACACAAGCACTTGGGTCACTCCAGAACAAGTGCAAATATGACTCTGTCATTGTCCATGTTGGTGTGAATGACCTGAGCCATACCTCCCTGGACTTCATGAAGAGAGACACAGAGGAGCTCTCTGATCACGTAGCCCAAGCCAGTGAGACCCTGACCCTGAGTAGCATCTTGCCTTCACCAAGAATGATACCGTGGTATAGAGAAAAAAAATTATCAATTTCAACAATTGGCTAAGCTTCTGGTGTCATTCAAAGGGGATCCAATGTCTGTCAGCCTGGGATGACATGCTCGACAAGCCATGCAGCTTTGCTAGAGATGGCTTGCACCTGTCACCCTTAGACTTTCGAATACTGGCCAAGGCTCTTGCCACCCCCATAGTGCCTTTTTTAGGCAAGGCTCAAAAGACAAACCCACCACCATAAATAGCACAAGTAACAAAAAACTGAGGGTAATGCTACTAAATGCCAGAAGTCTAAACCTCAAAATGCATGCACTCGAGGCACTCCTCAGCAATGAGAATATCGATATATGTGCAGTAACAGAAATCTGGTTTAAGGCTCCAGAGAGCACCCCAGCACTACCAGGCTACAACTCATAAAATACATTTTGGCCACAAAACCCGGACCGAAATACAAAAGGTGGGGGAGTATTCATATTCATCAAGGATACCCACACTTCCAGGTTGGTGGCACAGCACGATGCTTCAGAGATCATCCACGTGCAACTAACAATGGGTAAAACTGCTATTCAAGTTATAGCTCACTACAGATCACCCACCATGTCCCAGGACCCCCACTCCATATTCCTGGAAACACTGGGAAACATAAAGGTCCTACCAAACACCCTGATATTGGGTGATTTCAGTTACCCAAACATTAACTGGGAGAACTGCTCAAGTAAAAACTCCCTTGCCCAGCATTTCCTAGAATTTATAAACTCAAATGCCTTGGATCAACTGGTCAACACCCCCACCAGAGGTGACAACATATTGGACCTCGTCATCACCAACATGGGTGACCAGTGTTCCACACTGGATGTCAACCCATCGTTGGTTAGATCTGACCATAAACTAATCACTCTGGATATCCACATTCCACCACCACCCCCAGTCAAAGAAACCACCATGAAAAACTTTTCAAAAGCAAACTTCACGTTACTTAAGACCGAGGTGGGAAGTTTCAAAGCCAAGAATCTGTGTGATGCACATATGACAGCTGCACGGCTCATGAGTCAGCACATCCAAAACAAAGAAAAGCCAGCAGTAAAGGTGGAAACCCACAATTTAATACATGAAATAAAAATAAAAAAAAATCACATAACAAGGTAGAGGGTAGTAAGCCCAACTACCTGCCCCAAACTGGTTTCGGCTGTAATAGCCTTCTTTAGTGAGTAAACATGAGCCAACAAAAATCCACTCGTATATGTAGTGCTACATACAACAGTTCATTGGTGCATTCATAATTGGTCATCAAGCCCAGGTGGGAACAAAGCCCCTAACTTAATAATCCATTTGCATTCCTTAAAATTAAGTATATCATGCCATCCTGATTTGTCCCTACATTTACCTACAGTACAATCTATAACAGTAAAATAAAAAGATGCAGTATTGTGTTTGCACACGTTTGTACAAAGCATTATTAGGACATTTATTCCTAATATCACTAAGGTGCTCCCCAATCCTGAGATGAAAAGGTCTAGAAGTTTGTCCCACATAGAATGAGGAGCATGAACAGGTGACTAAATAGACAACCCACTCTATGCTGCAGTTAGTCCAAAAATTAATGTTGAAAACTACTGCTGTGTTGCGACTACTAAATTCCCTCGTTTTCTGAACTCTATTGCAATGAGTACAATGACCACATGGCATGCAGCCCAACAATGGGCCACCTGTGAGTGTGCGTTGAGTGGGAACAATAGAGCTAGGTCCCAATCTCTTATAGTGGCTAAAGAGGGAACCCAATGTACGTCCACTCCTAAATGAAAAGAGCACCTATCACCCAAAAAAGGGCGTAATCTCTCCACGGCCATAAGAATGTTCTAATGTCTGTTAATTATATTCATAAACCCCCGTGTGTTATGTCCATATGTGGTTACTAAACAAACCAAAGGATTAGAAAAATCTATTGGTTTGTCCTTGTATTGTAACAATTTAGTTCTGTCCTAAGTGGAAGCCCAGTGACGAGCAGTGCTGATTGTACCAGAAGGGTAACCTCTCTCACGAAAATGATGTATCAGATCATCTCTAGTATCTTCAAATGTTTGCTGGCTTGAACAAATCCTTTTAATTCTGAGGAATTGTGATTTGGGGATATTCCGGATGATATGTCGGGGTGGAAGCTAGTGACATGCAAAATTATATGGAGGGAATTTTCTGAAAACCCATGTGGCTAAGGTATCATCAGGATTCCTGCTAACCTCAATGTCAAGGAAAACAATTTTCGATTTATGAAAATTCAGTTTAAACTCAATTCCCCATTTGTTATCATTGAGATAGTCAATAAACTCATGTATGTTTCATCCGACCTCCACACCACCCAACAATCATCCAGATATCTCCTCCAAATATCTAATTCATCAATATATAAATTATGACTAGAATCATAAATGATAACCTCCTCAATGTAGGCCATGAATAGGTCAGCATAAATGAGTGCAAAAGAGGCACCCATTGCTGTACCTTTGACCTGCCAAAAACATTGGTCCTGGATGTAGAATACATTACTCATAAGAACATATTCAGCCAGGCATACTAAAAAAGTATTAAAGCCTGGTTGGTATTAACCAGATCTTCCCAACCAAAAATCCAAAGCATGCAAACCTGCCCAGTGGGGAATGTTTGTATAGAGAGAGGTTACATCCAAGGTACACATCAGCCAATGAGGCTCCAATTGCATGTCAGATATAATATCCAAAAACTGAGTTGTATCCTGAATTATGGCCCATACCATAGATAGTAGTGGTTTAAGATAATGTGTTAAATATTCAGAAAGTGGTTCAATGATAGATCCCCACCCTGATACTATTGGTCTTCCAGGGGGGACATCTAGCGTCCTTATGTATTTTAGGTAGTAAGTAAAAATACTGTTTACTCGGGGATGAAACCAGCAGCTGGTGTCTAACAGAGTCAGTAATGATGCCCTCTTCCTTAGCTTGTGTCAAAAAAGAATCAATTTTGGTCTTAAAATGACTGGTTGGATCCAATGGCATAGCCATATAATACTTATCACCCAGTTGTCTTAATGCTTCTTCGTTGTAATCGACCTAATCTTGAATCATTATCGCACCACCCTTGTCTGCTGATACAATGACAATTTCCTTGTTATTCTTAAGATCCTCTATGCATTGTACCTCCTCCTTGGAAAGATTGTTATAGGATTCCTGAAAATCCCTGAGGTTTCAATGTAAATCCTTTAGGACATTGGCCTGAAAATGGATACTATATGTGACATAGGTGGAGTAAAAGTAGATATTTTGAATCTAAACTCTGGAGCTTCCTGAGTGGTATGCCATGATGAGTTGCCAAGTGGCTCACATACAGAACCCATATGGTAAGATTTGCAGGAGCTAGGTCTGATTCTAAACTGGTTACAAGTGGCATTCCCCAGGGCTCAGTCCTAGGACCCCTCCTGTTCAGCATATACTTCATAGAGGTACAGGCAGGCACAGGACTATGGCTGACCAAGTTCGCAGATGACTGCAAACTAGGGGCTATAATTGACTCTCCAGCTGACACAGACATCCTCCAAAAGGGTCTCACTGAGACAGATACCTGGTGTCAAAACCATGGCCTCAAGCTAAATGCCAAAAGTGCATAGTCATCCTCTTTGGAAAAAACAAAGTACCCACAAACTATCACATAGGTGGTAGCCCCCTAAATATGGAAGATGTAATAAGGGATCTGGGGACCCAAGTAGATAGTAACCTCTCCTTTGATAATCACATTGCCAAAGTGGTTAGAAAATTCTTCTATGTGGCCCACCTAATCACAAAAGGGTTTGCATCCAGATTGAAAGAGGTCATTGGGCCCCTCTATGCATCACTCATCAGACCCATCATAGAGTACAATGTCCCATTTGGGATGTACCTTACAAGACACCTGCAACAACTGGAAAGACCACAGAAGTACCTCACCAAGAGGATCACTGGCCTCAAGCAGATGCCCTATGCAGCTCGACTGAAGAAACTCCAGCTGTACTCTGTTGCATACTGCCTACTCAGAGGTGATCTCTACCTGACATACAAGGCCATGTCCAACCCAGAATTGATGGACATGCTCCACCTAAAGAAAACCATATCCCCACGAGCCAGGGATCTAAACCTCACCCCAACAATAAATAGGACATTCTGGAGGGATAGATTCCTGTCCCAGTGACTGCCCATGCTGTGGAACAAGATTCCAATCTACATTAGGCAGAGCTCCTCGCTAACCCTCTTCAAGAGAAACCTTGATGAGTGGATGGGAAACAGAAAGTTTACCCCAGGGATCTTTACAATGCCTCTGCTGGACAGAGACACAGGGAACTAATCTAAGGGGATGGCGAAAGCCAACACATTCCGGCTAGGCTTATAAATGCCTTCAGGCAGATAGCCTAGTACCTACCTATGAACCTATGAGTATCTGCCTGGCTCTGAAGATTAGGAGAGATTTCAGTATACAAAAATTAATCCAGAAAAAATGAAAGCTGTGCAAAGTATTCATAGATCAGGTTGATAAAAAATCCAGGAATACACATTTTTTGAAGAGCTTTAATTATATTTTTTATCTGGGCATGAAAACTGACTCGTTCCTTAGCAGCATCAGTATAATTACCTTACAAGTATATTTTAGACAAAAATTTGGATAATTTTAGAAGATGGAAAAGGGTATGTTTGGACATGATACAATGAGTGCATGCTTTACACTGGCTTGTTTTATCACTGTTTCTCTTTGCTGTACAAGGTCTACTTGTTTCCCTTCACCAAATGTTCTAAGTTAAAAAAAAGGCAGGCTGCATATTTAATTTGACAGGGTGAGTAACCAGGGCTCAGCTAGAAGACTTTAAAACTATCTACACTGCAAGGTGGGTTAGTTCATAGAAGATTACTAGGCTAACATAAGCCCTTACAAGCCTAGGCATTACTACCCAGATTTTACCCAATTATCAATCCTTAAGGGCTAGAGGATGGCTTAGGTTTGTGTCTCACTCTTAGAGTATTTCACAGACTGCCTCTGTCCATAAGTGACATGGGTGCCACTCGAAGAGTGAATTTATTAATGATTCTCCATACATTGTTCCAAGCTGCATTTGAAGAAGGTTAGGGAAGGACTCTGCTTCATGTCAATAGGAAGCCTGTTCCAGAGAAGGGTTAATCTTTGAGATGCACATCTGTCTCTCCAGAATGTTTTATTCATGTCACAGTCCAGGTTTAGGTGCTTGGATCAGGTGATCCTTGTGCAGTTTGTCTTGTGAATCTGTAACAATTACATCAGGGTTAGATTTGAAACTTCCTTGTAGGCTAGGCATAGATCACCCCTTATAGTCGATAGCACACAGAATAAAGGGACAGAGTTTTTAGTCAATCCACACTGGACATGTTTACACCCTATATTTTTGTAAGGAACCTCTAAGTCCACTCCAGTTGTTGCAAATATCTGGTCAGGTACATGCCAAAAGGTACATTATACTTGGTTATTGGTCTGATGAGGGCCAAGTACAGTGGGAATATAACCTCCTTAGATCTGGATGCCATGCCTTTACATATAAGCAGTGCCAGATGGGCTTCCTTGCCACACTGTAATAATGATGGTAGAAGTCCAGGTTACTATCTGTATACCTAGATTTCTCACCACTGGGTACACTGTTAATGGTGTAATTTGCAGGAGTATTTGACTTCTCAGAGTTTAATTATGCATTTTTTTTTTGCATTTAGTTTTAGGTATGGCTCTGGTACCAATCATCTGTCCCTTATTTAAAATTAGACACAATGGGTGGAGAGGCAAATTTGTTTTTATTATTTAATTTTTAATTATAAAGTTACTTGGAAAGACATGGGTTGGATAGGCTGTATATAATGTTGAATGGAGAAAAAAAAACAGAAACAAAATGGACAATTCTGGGGGTGATTTTAGAGATTTCAATGGGAGCTTGGTGAGTCAAGGAGACAAAAACAGAAGATTGCAGGGAATAAATATTCCCAATAAGCAATGGGAACCCCACAAGACTACCATGAATAAAAAAAAAAATCAAACACTGCTAAGATCTGAGAACAGATTATGATCACAGGTAGACCTTTGAGGTGGGAGCAGTTTGAGGCTAGAGAGGGAGGGGAGTGGTGCCTTAAAGTGTTGTATGGATAGATGATTTTATTTCTTAAACTAAACTTTATTCAATGAAGAAGGAAGAGTGATCCCTGTAGGTTAGCTAGGTAGCAGGAACTACAGCAAACCCCAAATTGAGAAAGATTGGTTAGTCAAGAATATGCATTTGGTGGATGTCAAGACAGTGCAGATAAATACATTTAGATTAGAATAACGCATGCACTCAAGTCACTCCACAACAAGTACAAATATGACTCTGTCATTGTCCATGTTGGAGTGAATGACTTGAGACGTACCTCCCTGGACTACATGAAAAGAGACATGGAAGAGCTCTCGGATCATGTGGCCCAGGCAGGTATGACCCTAGCCCTGAGTAGCATCCTGCCTTCGCCCAGAAGGATACCACAATATAAGGACAAAATGATTGACTTCAACAATTGGCTAAGCTTCTGGTGTCATTCAAAGGGGATCCAGTGTCTGTCTGCCTGGAATGACATGATCGACAGACCACGATGCTTTGCCAGAGATGGTATGCACCTGTCTCCCCTGAGATTCAGGTTACTGGCTAAGGCTCTTGCTACCCCTATAGTGCCTTTTTTAGGCAAAGTTCAAAGGACAAAACCACCACCATAACAGGTACAAGCATGCAAAATCTGAAGGTAATGCTACTCAATGCTAGAAGTCTAAACCTCAAAATGCACTCTCTCGAGGCACTCCTAAACATGGAGAACATCGATATCTGTGCAGTAACTGAGGCCTGGTTCAAGGCTCCAGAGAGCACCCCTGCAATACCAGGCTACAACTCTTACCACACTTTTCAGCCACCAAACCAGGACCGAAACACTAAAGGTGGAGGAGTGTCAGTATTCACTAAGGATATTCACACCACCAGGCTAGTTGCCCAACACAATGCATCTGAAATTCTCCAGGTGCAACTAACACTAGGCAAGACTGCAATCCAAATTGTAGCTTGCTACAGATCCCCCACCATACCCCAAGATTCTCACTACACCTTTCTAAACATACTGGAAAATATTAAGATATAACCAAACACCCTAATACTGGGCAATTTTAACTACCCTGCCATTAACTGGGAAAACTACTCATGTACCAACACCATTGCCCAACGGTTCTTGGAATTCATAAATTCCAATTCCCTGGATCAACTAATCCATAGTCCCACCAGGGGCTGCAATATCCTAGACCTGGTCATTACCAACATGGGAAATCGATGTTCCACACCTATGGTCACCCCCTCGTTAGTCAGGTCTGACCATATGCTAATCACTCTTAACATCCACATCCCACCCCCACCCCCCAGTAAGGAAACCTCCATAAAAAACTTCTCCAAAGCCAACTTCATGCTACTCAAGTCAGAAGTGACAGACTTCATGACACCCATGCAGATCGGAACTGAATCCTACACTAAGGCACTGTACGAGCACATCCACTCATGCATGAATCGTGCCATCCCAAATAGAATCAAGATGCTCTCATCCAAAAAAAGGAAGCCAATCTGGTGGTCCCCTGCCATAAACAAACTTTACAACAAAAGGAAGAAACTGTTGCAGAAAAGAGGAAAATCCCAGGATGCAAAAAACTCCCTTACCAGCCTCAGTAAGAAACTGAGATCCCTCATAAAATCCTCCAAAGCTAGTTACGAAAATAAAATTGCCAAAGATTCCAAAGACAACCACAAGGCATTCTATAACTATGTCAAGAATCTAAATGGCAATGCTCAAATCTGCTCTGAGCTAAAACAGAATGGCATTAAATATACTAATCCCAAGGATATTGCCAATATCCTGGCAGATCGATTCGGTGCCAACTTCACCCCCCTCTCACCCCCTAAATTGCCCATCTCAATACTGGAAGATTGCCAAATTCTGGTAATAACGGCCACACAGGTAAAAAACGCACTCTCCAAAGCTAAGAATACAGCATCCATGGGACCAGATAACATCCCGGGCTGTGTACTACACGAACTACAATATGAACTGGCACCTCACTTAAGTGTCATGTTTAATCATGGCCTCACCTCAGGTTTCGTGCCCACTGAGTGGTGCAGAGCTACAGTTATCCCACTCCACAAGGGGGGATCCACCTTAGATCCTGGAAACTACCATCCCATCAGTCTGACAAGCCTTATCTGCAAGGCCATGGAGTGTATTATCATGGAACTTATAAGCAAAAAGACATTGGCAACCTTCAAACACTGGAACCCACCCAGTTTGGGTTCGTGAAGGGCCAATCATGTCTCCTGAACCTGTTTGACTTCATCAAATCAGTCTCCAGAGCCATGGACAAGGGTAAGGTCGTCCACAGAGCCTATCTAGACCTTGCCAAGGCCTTTGACACCATCCCCCACCCTGGAATCATAGATAAACTTACTAAGCTGGGCATTAATCCCTACGTCACCCAATGGGTTGCTAACTGACTTACTGATAGAACCCACACTGAAAAAGTAGCTGACTCCAAATCCAGCTCCAGACAAGTGGAGTACCTCAGGGTTCAGTCCTGGGACCGCTCTTGTTTGGCATCTACTTCTCTGAAGTACAGGCCAACACTAAGGGACTCTGGCTAACAAAGTTTGCAGATGACTGCAAACTGGGAGCCATTATTGAATCCCCAAATGATGTGGATACTCTACAAAAGGGCCTTACAGAAACAGATGCTTGATGCCAGAGCCATGGGCTCAAGCTCAATGCCAAGAAATGTATAGTTATCCCCTTTGGGAAAAAACATTTATCTGTGAATTACCATATAGGTGGCAGTACACTAAACACTGAAAGTGTGATAAGAGACTTAGGGACACAGGTGGACAGTGGTCTCACCTTCGATAACCACATTGCCACAACAGTCAGGAAATCCTTCTATGTGGCACACCTCATCACTAAGGGCTTTTCATCCAGAAAAAAGAGGTCATTGTCCCACTGTACTCATCCCTCATTAGACCCATCATAGAATACAACGCCCTGTTTGGTATGTACCTCTCAAGACATCTGCAACAACTGGAAAGGCCACAGAAATACCTCACTAAAAGAATCACAGGCCTAAAGCAGATGCCCTATGCTGACCGCCTTAAAAAACTCCAGCTATACTCTGTCGCATATCGTCTACTCAGTGGTAATCTCTGCTTAACATACAAGGCCATGTCAAACCCAGAGCTGTTGGACATGTTACACTTAAAGAAATCCCAATCCGTCAGAGCCACACGCTCCAGGGATCTAAACCTTGTCATCACAATAAACAAAACATGCTGGAGGGATAGGTTCCTGACCCAGAGGCTCACCAGTCTCTGGAATAGATTGCCCATACATGTCAAGCAGAGTGCCTCTTTGGCCCTCTTCAAAAGGAACCTTGATGATTGGATGAGAGAAAAGAAATTCACCCCGGGGATCACATCAGTCGCCCTGCTAGACAGGGGTCCAGGGAAGTAACTAGTGTGGGAAGGAATAGCCAGGGAATTGCTATGGCTAGGCTTGTATAGGCCCTAGGGCTGATACCCTAGTACCAGCCTATGAACCTAAGAGGAGTTTGTACACACAGATTGCAAAAGAAACGTGGGTGAGTTTAAGTTTCTTCTCCTATATATGCTACTAGATCCAGAAAATTCAAATTTTTTGAATGGTAGTGCTTATTTAAGTATTTTTACACATCTTCTAACTGGCAAGGATGTTTCTCTCTCTCCATGTTGCTGGAGATGCACTGGGGAATTGGATGAATACATTTTTGGGACTGTGAAATTCTTAATAGTTACAGAATTGTACTTCAGAATGTATGTGCTGGTATATGGGCTAACTAATTTATAATTTTTAAGCAGACTATTTCATAGATGTGGACATCCTACAGAAGAGCCTCACTGAGACAGATGCCTGGTGTCAAAGCCATGACCTCAAGCTCAATGCGAAAAAGTGTATTGTCATCCCTTTTGGTAAAAACTCTGTACCCATGAACTACCACATAGGCAGTAGTCTACTTAACACCGAAAGTGTTGGCACACCTCATCACAAAAGGTTTCTCATCCAGGAAAAAAGAGGTCATTGTTCCCCTGTTACTCATCACTCATTAGACCTATTATAGAATACAACACCCCTTTTGGTATGTACCTCACAAGACATCTACAACAACTGGAAAGGCCACAGAAATACCTCACAAAGAGGATTACTTGCCTCAAACAAATGTCCTATGCACGGCTGGCCTTAGGCATAGGCGAACTAGGCTACCGCCTAGGCCGCCGTACAGCTGGTCTTGTAAAGGGCGCAATTTTATGTATTTATTTATTTAATTTAATGTACTTTTACTATTTTGTGATCTTCTCGGCGCCCTGTCTCTGAGGGCGCTGAGAAGATTGCAAAACAACAAAACCATAGAGCGAAGGGAAGCACCTTCCCACTTTTATAGCATTAGGGTGGCCAGGAGGCTGGCTTCAACAAGTAAAAAAAAAAATATTCTGACATCACGAGCGGAACTTAAATTAGTTCAGTGACGAGAGGGGTTAAGATCATCATGCGTGCACATGTGGCTGTTCCGATTTTGGGGTAACTGAAACTTTGTTAGGCTACTCAATGGTCAAGCCTGGTAACAGTCTTTAATTTAAACTGTAAATTGGTACAATATAAAAATGGTAGAACATTCTAACAAACACAACTTATAGTCTCAACAGCCAGCTTGACACTAATCGTACATATGCACCAGCTGTATGTGGATGGGGCTATTTAGTAAGCAGTTATACAGTCTGTAAGTATGATGTAGTGTGCAGTATTGGATGTTGTATTGTTATGAAGATTTATTAGCAGAAGAAATGTGAACATTGAAGTCTGAAGAGTACAGATCTCATTTGCTGAATGTCAGACAGAAAGTGAAAGCAGTTTTGAGATTACACTATATATTTCAGCCATTACTGCTGCTGACATGAATTTAGTGCAAACTTCATTTTGTTAACAAACACATTCATAATATTTCATTAATTCATTCATTTGCTGACTGCCTGTTTAATCCATTTCAGAGCTGCAGAGGATCTGTAGCCTGTTTTAGGACTTTAAATAAATAAGGTAACCTGGTCACCAACACGATAAACAACCTTGAAACTAGACAGTATGATGACCCAGAAGGTAAAACTGGATGAAGTAGGAGAAATGAAAACGTACTGTGTATTTGGCGCGTTTATGTGAACTGTTTGTGGCTTGTGGATTAAACTTCTGTTTCCTGTGACAGCTTTGGTTCTATGCTTTATTGTTTTACCTTCTGGGTCATCATACTGTTTTAGGACTTACTGGATACAAAGAAAATAAACTGTCATCCACACATGATATGCATCACCGCAGACAACTTGGAGGATTCCTAATTCATCATCAAAAGCCAGCATAGACACATGCATGCTCTGCACAAAAGGTACTACAACCAAGAACCAAACCAGAGAACCAGACTCTGAGGCAGCTATGCTAACCGCGGGACCACTGTGCCCCCACTTTTTTAAATGGCCAATCTGCCTACCCTATTCTTACCCTTCTCTGCCATCCATATACTAATCATTGTTAGGTATCTGACTGAGTGCTAAATGTGGTAATAAGACAGAATGTGCGTTTCCCTTAAGGAATATATATATATAATCTTACTGCTTTCTGCCATAAAATTAAATCTTAGGAAGTAATGAATTATCACAATAACAGAAAGAGCAACGACTGACAGTGAAGAGCACATAAGATGCATAATGAATTCATCTTTGACATAATGTGGATTATCCTATTGAAGAATTATTACTACAATGTATTATTTGATTTGTTGTCTCCTTATTCAGCAGTGACATGGAAAAGGTGGTGTGTGTATGAGATGGTTATAACATCACAGGTTAGCATTTTAGATTTTTTTTAATTCTGTGCTCAAATACACATGCATGGACTCAAGTCTTTCACTTAAAATTTTCAAGGCTTTTGAATACCTCACAAAGTTCCTGTTAGACTACTAAGAGTTACAAAGACAAATGCTTTGAGTGAAGTAGCTGATTCATTTTATTGCTTTACTACTGGCTGTACTGAAACAAAGTTCATATGCATTTCTTTGTCAGTTCTGTTAAACTAGAACAAGTAGTTTCCTTAAAACCTCTTGATTCTTGCTGGTGAGCTTCTAATTGTACTGGCAGATTCACACAAACTATCTAATAATGCCTTATTTTCCTAATAGTCATGTATCTTCAGGATGTATTAAAAAGGTCATAATTTCCCAACAGAATAATTTGCCCTTTTTCTGGCATTGCATTTGTTTCTGTGTAAGATTTTGGATCACTTTTCTGTTTCCTGAAATTCTTACTTCTATGTAAGTTTCACAGTTTATTGTTTCCAAAAGGTGTGTTAGACCGATCAGATACTCGGTTCTTTATGCAAGATTATATATTATTTATCAAAAGATCATAAGAAGGGCGGCCACGGTGGTGCAGCTGTTAGCGTTGCTGCCTCACAGCAAGAGGTTCTCCGGTTCAATCCTCGGTTGAGGTGCCTTCTGTGCAGAGTCTGCATGTCCTCACTGTGGTCACATGGGTTTCCTCCCACATCCCAAAGACATGCTGTAGGGGGATTGGACACTAAATTGGCCCTAGGTGCGAGTGCGTGCGTGTGTGTGCCTTCTGTGGAAGGTTGGGCACCAGACTGGCAACTCAACACTGTAAAACTACACTGCCAATCATGAACAGACAAGTGATCCGCTGTGGTGACCCCTAACCGGGAAAAGCCAGAAGAAGATCAAAAGGTCATAGCAAGGTAACGGAGTCACAAGACTGCTTATACTTTCATGCTATTTCCTCCTAACTAACCTAATGCCCGTTACTTAACACACTGTATGGAATTATGAGCTTCAAAGGAAGAAAGTTTACTGCTGCTCATGCTAAGTCTGTTTTCAAAGTGCAAACAGTTGTTTTTTGTTTATCAAATGGCACACTGTATTGTAGAATCTGAAAGCAGTGTTGGTAGCATAATTGTGTTTGGTGCAGAAGGCTGTGGATTCTACTCCCACACCATGGAAATGAAATGCTGATATTGTAGTACACATATGATTGTTTGCATTATAAGGGGGAAAGGGGTTCTACAATGCTGAGCATGTCCTCCGTTGTATGGGATACGTAATAACTATGAACTTGGTGTATTTCCTATTGCAATATAACTTACCAATTTTTTAATGTAATATAGGCAATTAATTCTTCAAGGGCAGCAGGCACTGAATTTATAGATAAAACATTGAGATATATAGTTGTTTGCCAGTAGCAATCTCTTCATTAGTTACAGGTTTCTTTAATGTGGAAATATTCAGATGATTTTACTTCTGCAGAGGTTGTACGTATCAAGTGATAGTGGTGGATTGTAACTACAGAAGTTATGAGTGGCCTTTTATGGTTGAAATTTTCTGAAATGGATAGTTATTGGTTCATACATTTTGTTTCATTGCTTATTAAAAGAATGTTTAGAACTACAAATTTAAAACCCATTCTAACAAGTGATGCTGTATTATGCAAGGAATATAATTTAATACAATCAGGAAGTTGAATCAAAGAAAAATACGTATATTCAATACCCTAAAAGTGTGTGCAAGTAGTCTGTTTTGAAAACAGTCCAAATGTAAACTTAATCCTACACTGCGGAGATGCATTTTCTATGAATGTGGGTTTTCATGCTATTTTAATGAATGAGTTTTGCCATTTCAATGAGTATGAGTTTCAAGGGTAGAGAAGTTTACTGCTCATGCTAAGTCTGTTTTCGTTGTGAGACTGTATTGTTTGTTTAGCAAATGGCTATCTATGTTTGTGTTATTTTATTTCAATATCTGTAAACATTGTGGAAGTAAATAAGAAAACAGTATGTACACTGATAGATTTGAACAGTGTGTATGGTAACTAGTGAGAAATAGCCAAGTAATGGAACACTAGAATGGCTGGGGAGGGGGCTGCTGCTGGAGGGTAGGGGTTGCTGCAAGAAGGGTTGCTCTATGGGGGTGATCTATGGCTGGGAAGGGGGCTGCTACAAGAAGGGTTGCTCTGTGGGGGGTGATCTATTACCCTGCCTGGGGGCCCTATTTGACCATGATCCAATTCTGGCATTTAAAGTAGGAAATAAGTACACAAAGGTAGTTGCAGTTTAACTACATTACAAGGTATCTTTTTCTTCTTATGCATTTAAATGATTTAAGGAAAATTACTGAAGTAGCTTTCTTGGGGAGTGACCTACCTGTGGGCATGGCTCAAATAGGGTTGTTTTGTGAATATGTTGTGGGTAGAGCGTAAGGGGCACTTCTTCGCCTAGGGTGCCATTTCAGCTAAGGCCGGCCCTGGCCCTATGCAGACAGTCTCAAAAAAACTCAAGCTTTATTCTGTCGCATATCACCTACTCAGAGGTGATCTCTGCCTAACATACAAAGCTATGTCAAACCCAGAGCTGTTGGACATGCTCCACGTAATGAAATCCCAATCCCTCAGAGCTACACGCTCTAGGGACCTAAACCTTGTCACCACAATAAACAGAACATGCTGGAGGGATAGATTCCTGTCTCAGAGACTTCCCATACTCTGGAACAAACTACCTATCTATATCAAACAAAGCTCCTCATTAGCACTCGTCAAGAAAAATCTTGATGATTGGATGGGAGATAGGAAATTCACCTCGGGGATCACTTCTGTGGCTCTGCTTGACAGTGGCACAGGAAAATAATTTTCTTGGGTGGCAAAAGTCAGGGTACTGTTTGGCTAGGCTTATATAGGCCCTAGGGCCAATAGCCTAGTACCTACCTATGAACCTATGAAGGAGACATAACAACTGGGTTGATCAGAAATTGTTTTGTTTAATCTTTTGATGTCAGCAGAAAAGAAAGCTTGTAACATGCAAAGTAAGTTGCACCACCAACAAAAGATGATGCGATTCAGATAATGCAAAAATACAGGATTTGTAACAGTTAACGAAAGGACCTTGAGGTTAAACAAAAGGCACTGAATAAACAGCTGACCCTGTCAATAACAATAAATTGTATATAATGACTAGGAGATCAATGCCGGAAGTAAAATCTCTGAGTAAAGACTAAAAAATATTGAAAAAGAAATCAACACTGATAAAAGGGGGTTTGGAGGTTGTTAGAAAGTATAACAAGGATGTAAAAAATTTAAATATCATGTTTAAAAGTGCAAAATGAACTTTTCTTTTTACACAAAAAGTGTTAGTTTGCATCTTTATGCATGCAAACACTTTTGTGTGTGAAAAGAAAAGTTAAGTTTTACAGTCTTTTACAAAAGATTTAAAGATTGATTCTGAACTTGGAAGACAAAAAACATACTGAGCCATGTTTACAGCCTTAATATTAATAGGAGGGCAGGAGGTGCTTGCGTGCATCACTTCGGGTTCCAGCTCTAATTATGCTGCATTGGCAAAGGGTAAGTAAGTGTAAATTAGTTACGTAACTGCCAAACTGTTGACAATTATATAACTAATTTACACTTAATTACCCTACGGTAATCCAGCATAATTAGAGCTGGAACCCAAAATGACATAAGCACCTCCTGTCCTCCCATTAATATTAAAGCTGTAAACAAGATCAGTACAGTTAGTCTTCCATGTTCAGAAGCAATTTTTAAAAACGTTTTATTTAGAAATGGATGTAAAACAATCTTTTGTTTTAACATAAAACAGTGCTTGCATGTATAAAGATGCACACAAACACTTTTTTATACAAAAACAAAAGGTAATTTTGCATGTTTGATTAATAAGAGCCAATTGTTACTTATTAAAATGTGTTTATTGTTTGGTTATTTATGGTTTAATAAAGTTCAAATTTTCCAAAAATAAATGAAAACAAGAAAGCTAAGCCTCTGAACAGATGCAAAGAGTCCTCTAACAGAAAATCCTTACAACTAAAGAAATACTCATTAAAAAGAATGCGAAGTGGCCTTGGATGTACCCTCTCCAGTCACTCCAGGGTACTGGAGCTGTTTTCTGGATGCTTCATCTCCATACACTTCAAAGGCATGAGAGCTGCTCCTGGGTGCTCCACCTTCCCTCTATCACAAGAGAAGAGCCCTCTTCTGAGGATATTTCACCCCACTCATCTCCAAGTAAAGAATTGTTCCTGGGATGCATCATCCTTCCTTCACACAAGTTTCAGATGAGACTCAAGTTCTAGTGATGGCGAACCTATGACATGCGTGTCAAAGGTGACACACGCCATGACGTTTTGGGTGACAGGTCAGTGATTACCAACACCTGAGTTACCAAAGAAACTGCTTTTGCATTCATTGCTCATGTGAAGTACACTGAATTATTTTGTGCTAGGAGCTTTTGACATGCCAAACCCAAAAGGTTTCACCATCACTGGACTAAACCAAGGTCCCATCAGCATGAATTGGTGACTGCTCAGATGGATGTAAAAGATGCCATGGCACTTATCAAAAAGAGTAGAAGTTCCCCAGTATCCTGGCCAAAGTTCTCCTAGTAAGTAGGACAGAATCCACTGGCCTGGTGGGGCTAAACCAGTTAACAAAGCACAAATATATTTAAAAAATAGCATACTTCTGTGAGATGGGACTAAACCTACATAGACATGGGGGTGAAGGTACATTTGTGTAAGAACTTACCATAACAGTAGATATCCAACTGATCACTGTTGCAGTATTCCAAACACATGGGTTTTTACTGCTGTCTAGCTGGGGTAACAAAGCTTAAACCTTTCCAGGAGCATATGTCCGTCGTATGACGTCAGCTTGCAAGCATAGTGGTATATCAATGGATGCATTGGCATAAATCCTTAGGCAATCTCCAAGCCAGTAGCCTGAAGACATCTGAGAGAGAGAGAAGTAGTCGGCTAGAAGGGATGAAGTAGGAGATGACAGGACCCCCCCCCCCCTCAGTCCTAGGGTCTGCCAGATAAGGCGGGATTTACAGAGAAGAGGAGAAAAGAACAAAGAGGGAAGGAATACTGCAATAGTGATCAGTAGGACATGTTCTGCTATGCTAAGTTCTTACACAGCTACTCTATATCCCAACAGAAATCGCTACTGCAGTATTCTTAACCGATAGGTGATTCACAAAAATTAAGGGAACAGAAGGGAGAATGGCTGAGAATAGTGAGAGTTTTCCAAAAGTCCAGAAAGGATTGCCCTAGTGAATGTAGCCCTGGACCTTAGAAAAACATCTGTTCTGCAGAGTTTAGTGAAAGTGTGTATAAAAGACCAAGTAGCAACTCCCAAGATTGTCCTGGAATTGACCCCTTTGTAGAAGACACCAGAAAAGGCTACAGAGTGAGCCTGTGGGAAGGACAGCAAGAATTACTATGATGCAAGTAACAAAAGGAAATGGACTTGGAAATCCAGCTTGCAATAGATTATGTAGATGCTGGCAGTCCCAGTTTAGATTCCATGAAAGAAATAAGTATTTGGTCTTATGAATACACTTAGTCTTGTTCAAACAGAATCTTAGCTGTCGGGGCACATCTATGGAATGCAGTAGTCTTTCATGTCTGTTCATACTTCTCCACTGTCCAGATTTTTAGTCTGTTCCTTATAAAATGTATGGTTTTATGGCAAATCATTGAGGATTGAAGTTACTAAATAATGACAGACATTTGAGTTTCAGATTTCATATTTTTCAGAAAATGCATCCCAGCAAAAACCTGTTATTTTTGCAATGTTCTATGTTTATATCTGTAGTATTTAAAATCTGTCCATATTTTGGGGCCTTTGCCCACCCCCCCACCAGTTATTTTAGGCTTTGTCCATATTTCTCAAACTGAGACTGAGGTTGAGAGGTATACCCCTGTTTTGTGGGTTGGGAAAGAAAATAGGCAGACTAATGGTCCGGTTGACAGACATCTCATTTACTACTTTAGGCATGAATGAGGGGTTGACCCTCAAGCACACTGTCTTTGTGAAAAATAAGAAAAGGTGGGACAGCCCATTGGGCTCAATCTTCCTTCCTCATTGAGGAGCTCTAAGACTCTCCTGGCAGAAGTGACAGGCAGCAAGAGAAGAGTTTTTCCAGGTGCAGAATGTGAATAGAAGCAGCAGCTGGCTCAACAGGAGGTGGAGTGAGTTTTTCTAACACAGACTTGAGATCCCCAGGTGGGAGCACAGGTTTCCTTTGGGGGGGGGGTTAAGTGTAGCACTCCTTTTAGAAATTGTTTGACCTCAAGCCTGCACATAACAGGCAGGTTGAGGTAAAGACATGCTGAAATGGCTGAAATGTAGGCTTTAATAGAGGACTATGCCAGACCACTTTTCATGAGACCATACTATTCCTCTCAACCTCTTAGTGCAAGAAATCTGGACAAAGCCTGACAAAATGGGGGGGGGGGGGACAAAGGCCCAAAAATAGGGACATATTTTAAATATTGCTCTTATAAACTTAGAATGTTGCTAGACTAACAGGGTTTGTGTTAACATGCATTTTCTGAAGCATTTAGAGTCTGAAACTCAAATGTGTCATTATTCAGTAACTTTCATCCTCAGATCATCTCAGAGAGTTGCTAGAACACCACAAATTTTATGAGGAAAAGATCAGAAATATGAGGCAAAAATGTGGACATTCTGTGAAAATCTGGACAGTTGAGAGGTATGGACCATACATAAAGGATAAGACAAGAGGAACCTCTGTGGGGTCCTGACTTCATAACACAATATAGAAAATCTCTTCTATTTGGCTATGTAGGATTTTTGTGTGGTGGGTCTCCTTGCCACCTGGAGAAATTGAAGTATGTCCTCAAAAAATTGGTATCTGGAAGGGATCAGAATTCTATCATCCATAGGCTTAGGCTGAGGGATGATAGCTGGGTTGAAGCAATGAGCCTCTCTGCTGTGTGAACAGGTCCACTTTGTGCAGGAGATTGTGGTGATTGCCTCTGGCGAAGTGATAGAAAAGGGGAAACCAATGCTGCCTTGGCCAAAAGAGGAATCGGTGGAATTTTTATTTTCTTTCTGGATCTTTAGTAAAACTTCTGGTAGTAGAAGAAGTGGAGGGAAGGCCTAAAGAAACTTCCCTTTCCATTGAAAGGAGAGCGCATTTGTCCTCCATGCCAAGGGGCAAGAAATTCTGGTGCAAAATAGGGAGAGCTGAATGTTGCTCTCCAATGCCAATAAGTCTATCTGTGGTGTTTCCCAGTTGTGGAAAACATCTAGAAAGACTTGTTTGTTGAGCGTCCATTCATTGGCAGGTCTTCAATGGACCTGCTTGCACAGTCTGCCAAGACATTGTACTGCAATGGAATGTATACTGCTTGGAGGGACATGCCCTTCTGGGTTGTCAGGTCCCAAGCAATCGGAGCCACCCTGCATAACTAGCATGACCTGGTTCCTCCTTGCTTATGTACCACATAACTGTGGTGTTGTCTGTCGATACTCTTAGTGGCCCTTGCTTCCAGAGGTGGGTGAAAACTTGAAGGGCCTGAATGAGAGCCTTCATCTCTTTCAGGCTGATGTGTTCTTCCTTGAGGCTGGACTGACAATGGTCCTGGACCTTGGGGATGCCAATCCACACCCCCCAAGCTTCATCTGAGGCATGTGTGTTCATTTCTTGACTTAGGACTTCCTTTCAAGGCACAGACCCCGGGTTGAGGTTCACCTCTGTCACCCACTATAGGATCTCCTTCCTGAGACAAGGCACGAGTGAGACCTGAGTGTTCAGGGGGTGAGAGTGCTGATATTTTTTTTCAGGTACCATTGAATTTTCCTCATATGCAACCTGGATAAAGGAAGCATTGGTATGGTTGCTCCCATAAATCCCAATGCTCTTACAATCTCCCTGGCTGAACAGCCTTTGAGGGAGGTAAGGGACAAAGTAATTTGAGGTTATACACTTTTCCTAAGCCAAGATGGGATGCATGTTTTTGTGTCCAGTCTGCAATGCAAGAAAACTAGGTCTTGAGTGAGCTGAAGGGACAATTTTTTTAAGCTGACAGTGAATCCCAATCACAAGAGGAGGCTGAGAGTGAACTAGAGGTGTTGCAGTAAGATCTGAGGTGAAGAGGCTTGGATAAGCAGGTCATCTAGGTAGGGAAATATTAATTCCCAGAGTCCTGCAAAAGGCTATAACTAAGCACTTTGTGAATTCTCTAGGGGCTGTAAAAAGCCCAAAAGGCAAAGCAGTAAACTGAAAATGAGATGATCCAATATAGAAACAGGAATTTCAAGTAGGAAGGGCATATGGGGATATGTAGTTACGCATTCTTTAGATCCAATGAGACTAGGAATGTCTGTGAAGAAAAAAAGGCAAGCATGGTCTGAAGGCAATACATTTTGAAAGTGGGAGCCTTGAAGAAAGTGTTGAGCAGAGAGTAATCCAGTGTGGGCCTCTACTGTCCCTCTTTTCTTGGAACCAGAAACAGTGTACAGTAGAATCCTCATCTCACAAACTGAAGAGGCACTGGTACTAATGTGCCTTGGGACTGTAGTTCCTGAAGGATGGGAGGAAAAAAATTTAACTTGTTGTGGGCTGGAGGTGCGATGCCTTTGAAGGAAGAAAGTTCTTTCCAGGACATAATGTGATCCTTTTATTATGATGATATTATCCCCCCACCTATCTATAGCCCTGTTGCCCTTGTCTGAAGGTAGGGCATTAGCATTAGTCAGTAGTTTAGAAGGTTTGTTATAGGATAGGGGAACAGCTGATGGGTCAGATATAGGATTCTTAAAAAGGAGCTTAAGATTCACTAAAACCTTGCAGAGTCTGTTTGGCCTTTTGGGCACAGGACACTGCAAGTTAGGAGCTGAAAATGTGGATGTGGATGTGAAAGCATCCAAAAAGACTTGCAAGACTAGAGGGATGGGGAGGGTGCTGAAGTGCCCACCTCTAAAAGGCTATATCATCTGTTTAGCAAATTTAAGATGTTCTCCCTAAAGGATGCCTCTAACAGGGGAGTTGGGGAAAGACCGTCATCATCTGAGGGAATTTGGCCAGGAGAATGATTCTAAGCTAATGAATGGTCATTGGAATCTGAGGCCTCCTCCTCTTCGGAGGAAGAAGATTCTACAATAACCTTTTATGGAGTGGGTGGAGCAGCTGAAAAGGAAGGTTTAAGAGCCATAATGGCTTTGAACAGTCCCTGAGAGAAGTCCACCCACTCCTCCTCCCTAGAAGGAGGAGGTGAGAAAACATGCTTGATTTTCTGTCACTTTTTCTTTGGGATGATGTCTGCTTGAACCAGTGGCAGAGGCTTCAATCCATAATGTACCTTGATCAGTTTGTCAGGAATCTCTTCCTTAACCAAACTGGTGGGAAACCTTCTGGACCCTCTGAGATAATGATTAGCAGTTCTCCCTTCTCAATCGCAGTAATAGTCATTCTGGACATGCAGTCCTCTGATGCCATACTGGCTTCTAGCAGGGTCATAATACAGGGCGCTTTAGATAGAGTAGGACATATTATGTATTCTGTAACCTCTGTAGGTACATTGGAATCAGACTGGGCAGATTGAGTGTTAAACCTAATCCTTTAGAGTTTTTTATTATGACCCGGAAGTATGTCTGATGTGGAGGGATCTACCATCTTACAGTGGGCCAAACGCTTCAGTCATTTGGTCTCCAAGACATGTTAAACAAAGAAATGGGAATGCAGTGTCTTGGGTGCAAAGGAACAGCAAATGGAACAAGCTTTGTAGTCATGTTCTGCTCCTAGGCAGAAAATCCACTGTGTATGGAGGTCTTTTTAGGGGGAATCTGCCTACCACACTCACACTTACCCCACCTAGCTGACATCTAACAAAATCACAGCAAAACAGTTTAGACCAGAAGGAAGGTTTCCCAATGGGGAACTTATCTGAATCAAAGAAGGCTTATGGTACAAACAACCACATGAAAATCAGACCAATGGGTGTGAAACCTGCATTTGGGCTGATGGTAACATAGTCTGAGTATTTATGATCATGTATCCATTGATATACCACTACACTTGTGAGCTGAGGTCACACATGAAACACATGCTCCTGGGAGGGGTTAAACTTTAATACCACAGACAGACGTCAGTGGTGAAAACTCATCTGTTGGAATACTGCAATTTCAGTCGGGGCATCATGCAAACTCCACAGTGCCAGGAGGTCAGTTGCAAAGCAAATACCTTAACCAATGAACCGCCATGCTGTCCTTCCTTGATTTCACCTAAGAAGGAGGCAGAAAAAAGCCTCTCCCTAATGCCATGCTTCTGACCCCCATCTAGGTAGGATCATTCTTCCTTCACTGACTGCCCAATAACAGTCAGTGCTTTTGCTTGAACACTGACAATGGCAGAAATCCTACTGTTTTAACACACAAAATATCCAGAAAGGATTTAATATCAACAATCTACACAAAATGACTAGGCAAGCACACACATTTATATTACATTACAGAGTCATGTAGCTTCTTCATGGTCTGCATTCAACACCACCACAACACACACAAACTACCAGCTGATTGTGTAGATTGAAAAAGAGTACAAAGTAAATTAAGAGCTGTATAAAGAGTTGGAATATAATAAAGGCCTAACTATCAGACTGAACTTTAGGGAACAAAATAAGTCTAACAAAAAATAATGCTGTAGAGACAGTGACATTTTCTGCAGTGCTACTTGGTTCACAAAATACTGCTTGCACAAAAGGCCTACTCAAAGTTTGCTTCTTTTTTACTATATACCTACCTTTAACTTGGTTCTTATCTCCAGAGAAAACAGGACTTCTCAGCTGGACATTTCTGGCAAATATAAATAAAATAAACTTTTACCTCTGTCTATGATAACAAAAAGTACATCACAAGAAAGCTGATCCCTCTGGAATGGGGGAACATTCCCAATGGTGTGATGTGGGATGGTTTGTTGGGTTGGATGGGGTCAAATCAGGGGGCTTGATGGCCAACACTGAATGGTAAAAAAAAAAGCAGTACTTGGTATTTTAGGAATTCTTCAGATCTTAAGAAAAAATGACAGCTAGCAGTGAACCTCCATCCTAGCTTGACTTTATCAGGAAAACAATATTTAAATGCCTTAGCACGCCATTACAATGCTTTTCAGGAGGGGGTATAACAGCTGCTTACACATTTGCTTCTCTTAGTCTGGATTCTTCTTGATACTATTAAATTGTTCCCTTAGTAAACAGAATTATTACTAAGGCCCTTCACAAAAACTGTCCCCTAATCTTGGATAATTCAAGGCTGATACTGATTGCTCTCTCACCTCTTCTCCTCTCACATACATTTATTTTCTAAATCTACTGTTCCATTAGAGCAAGACAAAAATATAGTTTCAACTTGAACTGTGCATTCTTGTAGACCATTGTATAATGGTAAGAAATTATCAACCTACAGAGCCTAAAAAATATTTTCTGACTGTATGTGAGGCTTAGTTACATTTTTCTCTGAAATATCCATAATCGTGTTATTCTTTCTTGATATAAATCATCTTACTATAGCATCACTTATCAAATTACTACCTTGGTTAATGTTCTTGATATCTATTCAACTACATTTTTTAAAAATAATTGAAATGTACTGTTATTTTCAGAAACATTCTCTGAAAATACTGTATACTGTAAGCTACTTTTAAGTATTTATGCTTTACATATATATATGCATCACTATATGTGCAGTATAACATCCCATGAAAATAATGTACATATACTGCTTAAAATACTTACCGTTTTATACTAATATGTATGTTACTACACTGTTACTTTGCCTTTGGCTCACCAGGGTTGTGGCTGAAAAGGGTCTTTGGACAAGTGCATTTACCCAGTTAGCAAAAGTTAAAATAAATAAATGATCAGTGCACTCCCTTATAATTTTCTAAGACATACCCCAGCACTTTGATTGTCCCCATATCTATCATGTTAACTGAAAGAAAGGAACAGAACTGCTCTAGTATTCCAGTTAACGTCTGCCCTCAGGAACTGATTAGAGACTTTTGTGTCCAAGCATTCCCACAAAGCTGACAAGACATGCCCTTGACAATGGTCCTGTGGCAGAAAGGGACAAAGTCCCGACTGTGATGACCTGGGATCAAATACTGACTGGGTTGTGACTGAATGCTCAATGACATCTCAATCATCTTTGGGGAAGGAAGGTAGGTAATCCAGTCCTCTATATTGCAGGCTCCCACCAGAGGCTTGGAGACACAACAGGTAGCATTAAGTGCTATGGACAAGTAACATGCTCCACTGTAGCTATGATATGCTTATTCAAGCACAGGCATATGCATGTGTTATGTCACCAGTATTGTAGTATGTGATCCTCAGGTTGCCATTGGTACAGCAGATTTGGGGTTAAAGGCAACTGACTTTAGCCTAAAGGACAAATAATGGGTGATCAAGTCACATGAAAGATTATGGTTGAGAAGCAGCAGGAATAAAAAGAAAATTATAAAAGAAAAAAAGACATATTCTTGACAGTCTGCATTGTCCTTTATCTTCCCAAACTCCCACCACTGCAATGAAATTCAAAGGGAAAAGGTATCATTCTGGCAATGGTTCTGATTCTAAGTCTTGGCACAACATTTTGGAGGTTTTCCACTAACAGAGATTTTTTTAGTAGTCTATAGGGTTACACTTTAAATATGCATGAGCCAGGGCTACAGTGTAGACATTTCTGTGAACCCTGCCCTGAGCGGTGAGTTTCTATAACATTCAGCATTATGAATTAGTCTCATTAGGTAATCATGGTGTACCCCAGCATCCAACATTTAAAGCTGGATGCATGGCATTGTATACAGAATGTGGAACTGGAAGACTTTATATATTCTACCACTGAAGGGGTCCTCAAAGACAGCATAGTATATGAATACCATAACAAGAACCAAATGCTAGAAATGCATCAGGGAAGTTTAGAGGATAAGAAAAGTGGACAGGACAGTAGGAATGATGATAAATCCTATAGCTGCATAAAAGTGTAACGTGACAAAAGAGAACAGTAGGTGTACAACAAATAACATGGCAACTGGAAAGTACAAGGCAGTGAACTTTGGGGGATTCCTAGGGCTGTTACAGCCAAAACAAATATACCAGCAAAAAAAGACTAAAAGGATCAAAAGCAGATGCTGGAAGTTCCTCTTTGTGAACACAAACAGCACCATATCACAATCACACCCACAAAAGAACATTGTTCACCTTCTTTTGGTTGAACAGAATAGATAAAGGGGTATATTCCCACAACAATCAGTCACTACTGTGCAAATGTAAACATAGTAGTGGATACCAGTATGCAACAGTGCTGGATGCAAAAAATCCCCAATAAATTATGGAAATTAACCTCGCCAGTCTTGTGAACTGGAGTACCTTCAAAGTGAGCTTCCTTTATTAATGCAAATGCTTTTCTTGGACTTGTTGGAAGGGGGATTTCAACTGGATATATCCGACTCAAGAGGTCTGTTCTGCTAATTTATACCTAATGCAAAGTCCAGGAGGGTGATATTACGGACTTTTGTAAATGGGTGCAGGAATAGGAACGTACACAATGACCCATTTGCTTTTTACTTCTTCTATAGGTTTATCCCTACACGTCTGTTGTCCATCAGCTTCCTTCCATTGATCATGAGTCCATTTGCTCCCTTGTAGCCAGCACAGGGATGAAAATTAATTGCAAGGGGGGGGGGGGCATCATTCAGTTGCCAGTGAGAGCAAAAAACAACTCCACAGCTATCTACTGATATAAGCTACTAGAAATTTTCTCTTAGGCCCTAACACCACCACTAGTGGCAGGTGTGGGTAACCACATCACATTTTGGGTCTACATTGCACACTCAGTGTTCATACATGCTTCCACCCACGTGCTAATGAGAACTAGCATCACTGGTTTGAGAGAACTGAGCCAGTGTCCCAAGTCCTGTCTGTATTTTTGGCACCTGCAAGCTTCTACTAGCATGCTGACAAATCAGCTAAACACAACTTCTCCTTCCCCCTAGGATGGGCAAGCTAGCACCAACTGTTTACTCTCATCCCCTGTCTCCTTCCTCTTCCAAGTACCTGAGCCACTATTCATACTTGAGTTGTCTGGGCTTTACCACTCTACAAGGCACCTCTATACATTCTCATTGCATATCTTAGCTGAGGAAGCATGCTAGCCAGCTTCTCTGCATGTGATCTACAGCCAGCTGCTTTGGTTCAAACTGCCTGAATAAAACCAATCAAATTACCTTTATCTGTATGTCACACTTCCTTGATACAAAGGCAAAGCGGGATCGCTGTCTGTCCACAAGTGCTGTTTATTTTTCTGTGCAGCATCTCTTTTTCTTGCTTCTGTGAGATGGTGAAGTTAGAGTATAAAAATGGGGGGAGGGGCTTGCCCCACTATGGGGGATGCAATGAGAGGGCTTGCCTCCTCTGCTAAAACTCAATCTGTGTAGGCAGGCTATAGAGGTATCATGTTCTCAATCAGTTGTGACTGACCATTTTTCCCACATGATTGTGTGTCGACCACTTAAAGAAACATGTCAAACATTTCTTGGAATCCAGTTGTTGTGTCTTTCGGCTTATCCCGGTTAGGGGTCGCCACAGCGGAACTCCGGTTCGCTAATGTTTAGTAGTGGATTTTTATGTGCCGAGTTACCAGCCCTGATGCACAACCTTCAACGAAGGCACGCCCATTCATGCAGCCTCCACACAGAAGACGCTCTAGCTGAGAATCGAACGGGACAACGTCTTGCTGTGAGGCGACAATGCTACCGCAGCAATATGTGACATATATTCAGTTTCATGTTCAGTGTTGTACCTTGATGAGCATAAAACTGTGTTGGTATCTGACTCATCATGAGCTCTGGTAGGACAACGTAGCTTAGATGTAGGTAACTGAAGGAGAACTACAGTACATCCGCAGGAATAAATACAAGAGTGATGCAGTGATATGCTGTTCTGACATCTCCTCTGCCTATAAAAGTGATGCGCCTCATCAGCAAGGTTCAGCAAAGAAATTTTTACAATGATATTAGCACACATTTGAAATTGTTTAGCAACTATTAGGAGTGTAACTAAAATGTGAAATATTTAACATCCTAGCATTAATAAGACATACGCAAACAATGGTGCACTGCATAACATTGTTAAAAAATAACTCTTAGGTCTGGAGAAAGCCATAAAAATAAATGAATAAGAACATGGAGGAAATGGATAGAAGTAAAGTGAAACTTGTTATAAATCTCAACTTTCTCCACACAATGAAATGCAGAATGGTTTAACTATTTTTTAATTATTTATTTATTCAAAAAAGAAACCAAAATAAAACAGCTGAAATTTAACATGCAGTAATATTGATTAGACATGCTGCTACTCTGCACAGAAAACGAACTAACAGCTAGTTGCGAAGGTGCTCTGAGGTCAGCTTCTCTGCAGCTTGGTATGCAACAATTGATCTACTTAGTAAATCAGTCTCTTTGTATCTCCTCCACGTGGCCTCTTGAGTTTATCAAAGTTCTTGATGACGATGTCAACCAGAATAGCCTGCAGATTCAAACATAATATTTGTTAATTTATTTTTGCACTAACTACTTACACCTTTCTCATTTCCCCATAAATCCCTCTTGGCCAGTTCCACTGCATTCTGTTTGATCATAAATATGTGACATCACTCTGCAGTGGGCTGAAGTGTGAGGTAATCTCCTGTTACAGGCAAAAATGAGGATAATAATGAGCACAAACTACATCCTACAGCTCTTAACTTGAACAAAAGCCAGAAACAGTGACAGAGGAAGAAGCATAAGTCAGACCCATTTGCTGTGCCTTGTTTGCTGGGGCTCTGCCCTTATTTTTTCCTAGTTCTCACACTTTCTTCATTCCGTGTACCGTCAGAAGATACAGTAATGCTCTTAGCATACTAAATCACTTCTCTTGTTTCCTGCTCACAGACAAGTAAGGGAAACTCCCACTTCTAGGTTACTACGACAGCAGACATGTTTTGTATTTAACATTCCAAAAGTTCATAGATTAGTACTAGGCTAATTGCACTTGTCAGCCATTTTAAGCCTAGCTAATTACCCCATATGAGAATCAAACCTTGCACCTTGTGCCTGTAAGGTAAACACCTTAATCATTATGCCAGCCTCCCTGAATCACAATACATTTTCTTAATATTCAACATTCTTTTTTTTCTACTGGTTATCACTTTTTTCTATTTAACATTAACTGAGACTATGTTCTATACTTCATTGTGCTATGACAACACAGATTAGCAAAATCATTTGGAATGGATGCTACTAATACACAGGAATTTGGACATAATACTGCATTAAGTACTCTCCATTCATCTGACATCTCAGAAAGCTTTAAAATTAACACTGCACCTAGAAAACAAAAAGCAGGAGCACTTTAATATCTCTAAGTGTACAAATGATGTGTACATACTATTAAGAACTGTTACATCAATGGTCCATTCTGCTGAATTTTATACCCCCCTCCAAGGCTGTATAACCACAGAGAATGTTATATTAAGTAAATGCTTGGACAGCACACCCTGCAGGACTAAAAGTCCACATTTTATTTCTGTTGTACGGAATCTAACTTACTTGTTGTAGTCTGCCATCAGTGTTATGTTTACAGATTCTTTTCCCTCCATGCTTTTTTGATACCCTATCTTCATATCCCAACCACCCTTATATCACTTCCCTTATATTCTGCTTATCTCTATACCCCTGACACATCTACTGTTCTCACTCCTTGTTACCTCAACCCTCTCACCTATCCTACCGAAGAATCCCTTCCCTAATTATTGCCATCTCCTCCAGTCAACACACCCTATAAACTCATCACCATCTCCTCCTTCCCCCAACACACTCTATACACTCATTACCATCCCATCCTCCCCCCAACACACCCTATAAATTCATCACCATCTCCTCCTCCCTCTCCTCTACTAATTCACCCCTCCCCAGTCTACCAAAGTCATCAGTATGCCCCCTCCCCTGCCACACCCCAAACACTATACACAGTCCCCAACACTTATACACAATCCCCAATACTTCCACTTCTCTGTAAATAAACCTCTTAGCTATTGCATCAGCACTACTTAAAACACACACAAAAGTAAAATTACTTACCATTAAATCTTGATTTGCATACAACTCAAAACAATGTAACTAAAAACACAAACCCTTCTGTGCATTAAAAAAATATTTTTCAAAAATAATTACCATTATTCTAGTAATCATCAATCCAACAAGTGTCCTACATGTGTGACCTCTTCTGTAAACATATACATTCCAGTAAGTCACATACATGCTCTCACCAGTCCCACATTCTCAAAGTAAAAGATCCTCCAGCAACTTTCTGCCATAAATACTGAACACCAACACCTTTTTAACCAGATAACAATATGTTGCAGGACTAAAGCCACTTTCCAAACTTTTTACTTGCTTCCAAAAATGGTGATGAAAATATTACATCTTAACAATATATATCTCTCAACTAAACAAGCTATTTACTGGGACATTATCCAATACCTTGGGTCAATCCCTCCCCACCAACTTAGAAAAACAAAATCCTCCCAATGACTGTAATACACAACAGCATCCAAACATGATTCAGCATAATCTGTCCCTAATCTGCCCACACAATGCAAACTTCATCTAGAACCATCTTGCACTAGGGTTGACATCTGTCCCTCTTTATGTAGGATAGTCACTATTTGGGCAGTTGTGCCAGTTGAAAACATTATAGCAATAACTGACGATGTGTGGCATACTGAAGATTTACCCATGGTTGGTGTGGTTTAATCACTCGGGTTTTGTCCTCGTGATTAAACAAAGATAACCATGGGTAAATCTTCAATATACCCAGAGTATACAATCACATTATTTAATAAAAAAAAATTACTTACTTTTCTTAAATGTCATTCGGTTCAGGCACCTGAGCAGTGAGGCATTTCCCTGTGATACATTTGGTTGGGGACACATGGCTGAAGTGACATTCAGCTGCAGAGAAATGTGGCTGCGGCTAATTCCCTGTCGGCAAAGAGAAGAATGCTGTGCCATGCTCATAACTTCAATAACCAAATGCATGGGGGGAAATAATGTCCATAGCCCCCAAGGTAATATGAGACAGCAGGCAGTATAGCACGCATCGGCAGCTGGCTGGCCAGTGGGCATGTTAGTGGCAGTAAAAATGCAGGTCACAATGGCAGTGTATTTATAATTGGAATGTGTGGACCACTACCTTATTCAGTGTCTAGGGAGCATTACCTAAAAGTGCACACTGGAGCATAAATGTGACTACAGTAGCATGCAGAATTTCCTCCAAGCTGCATCACACTTCTACATGTTTTAGTTACATAAGCAAGTACTGTACACTGAGCACAACACTCATTACCTGTTCCACCCTCATGCACTTGGTTATTAAAGCTGTAGGCATGGCAGTGTGTGCTTCTGTTTCCCCACTGGGAATTTGCAACAGCCGTATTTCTTTGCAGCTGAATGTTACTTCAGCCATGTGTCCCCAGCCAAGTGTACCACAGGGAAATGTCTTGCTGCCTAGGAGCCTGAACCTAATGTCATTGTATGACGGCTCTGTGGTGTTCTTCTGCTTTTCGAGGATATCCGCTGCATTTTTTGATGCATTGCGCACATATATGGGTCTTTTGTTCCCATTTTCACATACATTCACCATATCTTGCACCAACATACTTCCTATCACCATATCTTGCACAAACATACTTCCTATCCCTCCTAATCAACTTACCTTACACGAAGAAATCAAATTTGCATCTTATTAATGCTCAAAGTATGAACTTGTACATCTGCATTGATAATCAGCCAGGCCAGACCGCTGGATGCTAAACAATGCTGCTAACAAAAAAATAAAAAAAAAGAGAAAGAAAGACAAAAGAAAAAAAAAAGAAAAGACATCTCCACATCCCTAACAACTCTTCTACCCCTGACTAAAACCCAACTGGACTGGGTACTGACCTTGACAGCTTCCATTTTAAGCCAATAATTACATCCAATCACTTGCAACTACAAAGTACAGTTGTGTACACTAACCATAAATGTAAATGTTTGAGTGTATTCACTGCTGCAGTCATCACACTTGGGTTATCTGCCAGCAGGTAGCCCTCAATCATCCCGAATACCTAGAGACTTAGTATTTCTGCGTCGGTTGCTGTCACTTCAGGACTGATGTCAGGTCGTCAGGGGTATAAAAACAGGCATCCAACGCTATTACATCAGTTTTTCTTGCCCCAAATGTCAGGAGCCCCCAAATAGGGAGCTAAGTTATGGTGGAAAAAACACCACCAGTAAAAAGTAAATACCAATAGCCCTATAAGGGGAGAGTAAGAGAAATAAAGAAGGAAAGAGAGAGAGAGAGACAAGGGGGCTAAAAGGTGGGAAACCAGGACTGCAACAGTGAATACAATCGAACGTCTACATTTATGGTAAATGTACACAACTGTACCATGTTCTTCGTGTTTCACTGTTGCAGTCATCACACTTGGCTTGATTCCCAAAGCTGAAGAATGGGTGGAGGCAGTCAAGAAGAGTTGGGGCTGGATAGTATACCCTGCAGGACTGCTGTAGCAAAACCTGCCCTGAATTTGGAAAAAATAGGCAGATGGTAATGCTTGGTGAACAGAACTCCAAGTAGCAGCTTCCAGAATGTCCTTGGTAGGGACGCCCCTGAAAAATGCTGTAGAAGCTGAAGTTGCCCTAGTGGAATGCGTTCTGACCCCCTGAGGGGGTTTCCCATGGTGTTTGTAACAGAAATGGATACAGTGTGCTATCCATTTGTAGATGGTTTGTTTTGATATGGCCTTGCCCTCTGCCCCTGGTGCAAAGTTGACTAGTAACTGGTCAGATTTTCTGAAGGGCTTAGTCCTATCAATGTAGAATCTGAGCTGTCTGTGCACGTCCAAAGAGTTCAGGATGCTTTTCCCCCTTATTTTGAGGATTAGAGAAAAAGGTGGGCAAATGGATAGATTGGTTGAGAGCCACACTGGGCACCACTTTAGGCATACAAGTAGGGTTAGTCCTGAGGGAGACCCTGTCAGCATGAAAAATAATGAAGGGTTCCACACCCATAAGTGCTTGTAGCTCAGACACTCTTCTAGCTGAAGTGATGGCCAGAAGGCTGTTTTCCAAGAGAGGAATTTTAACTCTGCTGACGCTGCAGGCTCAAAGGGGGGGGGGCGTAGCGTGAGCTTTTCCAGCACAAAGCTAAGGTCCCAAGCAGGGGTGGGGGCTCTTCTTGGTGGCCTTAAGTTGTTAGCCCCTCTCAGGAACTGTTTGATGAGAGGGTGAGAGAAGAGAGGTGGCTCAGTGTTGTAATGAGCAGAGATGGCAGAGGCACGGATCTTAATGGAAGAGAAGGACAGGCCTCTGTGGAGAAGGCCTGCTAGGTAACCCAGGATGAGAGGTAAGGAGGGCTGTGCTGTGTCCACTCCTTTAGAGTGAATCCAGGAACAATACCTTTTCCATTTATCAGCATAGGATTTCCTTGTACTGGGACTTCTGTCTTCACGAATGACGTCCAGCACCTGCTAGCTTAGGCTGGCCACTGGAGGAGAATTCAAGGAATAAGCCAGGCTGCAAGGTTCAGGGTTTGCAGTTCCGGCTGTAAGATCTGTCCCTCCTGCTGAGTGAGTAGGATTGGGATCTGGGGTAGGTGCCACGGTGGCACTGGTGACAGACTGCGCAGTAGTGGGTATCAGTGTTGCCATGGCCAGTCTGGGGCAATCAGGATTGCCCTTGGTCTTTCCCGTCTTATCTTGAGTAGTACTCTTGTAAGAAGAGGCAAAGGGGGACATGCATAGATTGAGAGGTTTACCCACTGGAAGGATTGGGCATCCACTTTCCAGGCCTTGCTGTGAGGAACCCTGGTGCAGAATTTGTTGAGCTGGTGATTGTAGGGGGAGGCAAATAGGTCCACCATCGGGGTACCCCATTTCGGAGTTAGAAGGCAGAAGGTGTTGAGGTTTAATTGCCACTTGTGTGTGTCTAGGAGATTTTTGCTTAAGTCATCTGCCAGAGAGTTTTGTTTGCCTGGCAGGAATTGAGCTTGCAGGTGAATATGCATAGCCATTGCAATGTTTCACAGGGTCATGGCTAGCCTGCAGAGTGGGTAAGAGTGGATTCCTCCCTGCTTGTTGATGTACTACATCACTGTGGTGTTGTCGGTTTTTATTAGAAGGGCCCCTGGTGATAGAAGGGATCTGAAAGCTGTCAGAGCATGCTGAACAGCTAGCATCTTTTTTGGTTGATGTGCAGATGAATTTGGTTTGGGCTCCAGTGGCCCTGAATGCACCTTCTGTCCAGATGTGCCCCCCCCCCCAGGAATAGTCAGATGCGTCTGTGGTTAGGGTCTAGGCGGTGTGGGGTTGTGTAAAGGGAAGTCCCTTGTTATGGTTGCATGCTGCTGCCCACCAAAGAAACTCTGTCCTGAATGAGTACAAAAGTCCAAAAAACTATTAAATCCACACAGAATCCACGGAATACAAAAGTCCAAAAAACTATTAAATCCAAACAGAATCCACGGTTTTGTGGTCAAATAAAAGTCTTCATTTTCATTTATCATCACTTTTTGTTGGCTGATTCTCCTTTCTGTGGATTCTGTTTGGATTTAAAACTCTGTCCTGAGACAAGGTATGATAGTTTCCAGGTCCTTAGAATGTTGGCACCAAAGACTTTTTAAGTACCACTGAAGTTTCCTCATATGCAGTCTGGCATACGGAATTAGTAGAATGCAGGAGGCCATGAACACTAGAGCCTGCAGGATTTTCCTTGTGGATAGCTGGGTTCTGGTGGCCATTTCAGCGCAGTAGCCTGTCAAATAGGCTTGTTTTTCTGGAGTAAGGAATGCCATCTGTGTCCAAGCTCGCTCCCAGGAATACAATCTTTTGACTGGGGACTAGTTTTGATTTCTTTTCATTGATAGTGTACCCCAGGGAGGTTAGAAGGTCCTTTACAAATGTCAGGCACTGCAACAGCTTTTCCTGACTGTCTGCCTGAGTCAGGCAATCATCCAAGTAAGGCTATATTTGAATCTTTCTCTGTCTGCAATAGTCTATGGCTGGAGCCAGGCATTTTGTGAAGACTCTGGGAGCAGTGGATAAGCCAAAGGGAAGAGAAGAGAACTGATAATGCATAGATCCTGGTTTGAAATGTAGATATTTCCTGCATGAGTCCCTGATAGTGATGTGCAGATAGGTTTCCTTTAGGTCTAGGGTGGCTAAACAGGCATCTTTGGACAGCATAGGGAGAAGCTGCTGTAGGGTGAGCATTTTGAATTTTGGTACCAGCAGGAAGGTGTTTAGAATGGATAGATCAAAGATTGGGTGCCAGGTGCCCATTTTTTTGGGTACCAGGAAAAGTCTGGAATAAAAACTTTGGCCTATCTGTTCTGCAGGAACAGGCTGAATTGCCCTTATGGAGAGCAGGGACTGAACTTGGATTTGTGCCTCTGCCCACTGGTTTGGAGGAAGGTCTGAGAACCCTTTTGGGGTTGACAGAGTGTGGAAATAAAATCTGTACCCCTGGAATACCATGTTGAGGACCCAACAATTGTTGGTGATGGAGGTCTAGATTTTTGCATAGTGGGCAAGTTTTCCTCCTAGGGGCACGAGCAATTGGGCAAAGGTGAGGAGTGGAGTTGAGAAGTCATTGTGAATTCTTTCCGTAAGGGGGTGGCTTAGCACTCCCTGTTTTAGAAGTGGAGGTACTCCATTGCTTAGATCTCTGCATACCCAGAGACTGTAATCTGGGAGGTCTGTTTCCCCTGGGTCTAGTTTGAGATGGCCTTGAGGGGGCTGGAAAGGACCAATGTTTCGAGGGGCAATGCCTACTGAATCTTGGAGACTGCACTTGCAAAAAATCTTTGACTGTCTGCATAGACTTAGCCTTTTCTTCCTTCTTTTTTAAAACTTCTTCTGCTTTGGTACCAAACAAATTTTATCCTTGTTCAAAAGAGCATCCAGTAATTTTGATTTGACATGGTCTGGCAAGGTCTGCTCCTTAAGCCAAGTATGCCTTCTAAGTACAGAACCTGTGACTGCTGCTCTGCAAGATGCTTCTAGGACGTCAAAAAAGAAGTTATGTACTCACCATAATGTTCAGTATGAATTGTTGATCTCGCCTTCATTCTTACAGATGGGTTCGGAGCCGATCCTAGGCTCCGAGTCGGCCTACTACAAAGCTCGAAGCCAAGTCCCTATCCCATGATGCACTTTGAGTTAACTCTGATCTTGTTTGCTGCATCTAGTAATACCATGTGCCATTCTATCACTCTTTAGGAGAAAACCCATAGAAAGACTGAGCAACCAGGATAAAACTAGTATCTTGGTCCTCGAAAAACCCTGGAGGGGGTAAGAGGGTGGAAAGTAAGAATGAAGGCAAGATAAACAACTCACATGGAACGTTATGGTGAGTACATAACTTTATGTGAAGTTCTATCTCACCGTTCACTCTTACAGATGGGTAGCATCCCAAGCACCATCTTTCTTGGGTGGCTCACGGGAGTATGTTTCTCAGGACAGTAGAACCAAAGGAGGCCATGTCGACTTTATAATGAGTGATAAAGGTATGAGGCTTTGACCATGTGGCTGCTGCACAAATATTGTCTATTGGTAGCCTAGCTGAAAATGCAGAAGATGTGGACACAGCTCTGGTTGAATGAGCCTTAATTTTGTGTTGTAGAGGTAAATTGGCAGCTGAGTAAGTGAAAGTGATGCAATCAGATAACCATTTTGATAGGGTTGTTTTTGCCACAGGCATATCTTTTCTAGAATCTGAAAAGGAGATGAAAAATTGTTCCGATTTTCTAAACTCTTTTGTTCTAGCCAGGTAAAATCTGAGTTGTCTATGGACATCAAGTTTGTGCAGCATATACTCTAAGTTGTTGGTGTGTTTGGGGAAGAACACTGGTAACTTTATGATCTGGTTCAAGTTAGCTTCTGTACAAACCTTAGGTAAAAACAAAGGATTTGTTCGCAGGGACACTCTCTCAGCATGGAAAATCAAATAAGGAGGCTTTATGGACAAGGCCTGTATCTCTTACACTCTATAGGTAGAAGTGATGGCTACTAAAAAGATAGTCTTCCATGACAAATCTTTCACATCACATGAGGAAGCTGGTTCAAAAGGTGGGAGAATAATGCATCAAAGCATAAAATTTAGGTTCCATGGGGTATAAGGGGATTTCACAGGTGGTCTGAGATGAAAAGTCCCTTTGAGAAAGGCTTTGGATAGTTTGTGTGACATTATGTTCAATCCTTCAAAGCCAAGGTGAAAATTAGAGATGGCAGCAAGTTGTACCCAAAATGTTCCTTTATTGAAAAGCATAGTCAAAAACTCTAATATGGAGGAAATGGGTCTTGGTAGGAATCAATGTTATTTCGAGAAGCCCACACAGAAAATCTTCTCCATTTGCGAAGGTATAGCTTCCTAGTAGAGGCCTTATGAGAAGATATCAATATATGCTGCATTTCATTTGAGAGGTTATGGAACCTGGCTATGTTGGGAATTGGGGCAGCCAAGCAGTCAATTTCAGGGACTGAAGAGAGGGATGAAGAGCCCCTGACAAATGGGTCCGAAGGTCTGGAACTGGGTCCAGAATCCAAGGCTCTTCCAACCGATGAAGTAGAAGGAAGGGGAACCAAATCTGACGAGACCAATGAGGGGCCATTAGAATGATGGTCCTTCCTAGGGCTTTTGCTTTCTGCAATACTTTGGGTATCAAGGGAATTGGTGGGAATGCATAGAGGAGACCCGGAGGCCAATCGTGTACGAGTGCGTTCCTTGGGGCTTCTCCCAAAGGGGAAATCAGGGCAAAGTAGCTTCTGCATTTTGTGTTCATGTGGTTGGCAAAAAGGTCACAGCAAGGCTTGCCCCCATCTGTGGAATATTCTCTCCCCTATCTCATTCTAGGTCCCCTTCTCTTCTCTGTATTCATAAATGAACTCCACACTGTTATTCCTAAAGCCACCTGTATCCAATATGCAGATGACTCCACCCTGATATGCTCTGCAGCCTCTCTCTCTGATCTACAAGGAGTCACCCAACACTCCTTTACTGCAGTAGAAAAATGGCTTGCAGCACGTAAACTCATCCTAAATCCAAAAAAAACCAAATTACTAATAATTCTTCCCTCCTCAGGGCCTTCACCAGTTCAACTTTCTCCATTATCTAATAACAATACCTTCTTCGTCCAATCTACAAATGGTACCAAAATTGAGCCTGATACCACTACCAAACTGCTAGGGGTCACTATTGATAATCAGCTTAGATTTGACAACCATATCAGTCAAACCATAAAAACAGTAAATAAGAAACTCGGATCCTTGTACAGAATCAAAAACTTTCTTACCCCTACTGCAAAACTCACTATTGCACACACACATCTCCTCTCTACCTTACTGTATGCCTCTCCTGTCCTTTCCTTCCTCAATAAAAATGAGATCAAGAAACTCTCTGTTGCCTATAATCACATTGCCAGATTTGTAACAGGTGCTCCCTATAGAACTCATCATTGTCAAAATCTAAGGAACCTTGACTGGCTTGAGCTACCCAATCTTCTCAAAATGAATCAACTTACTGAAGCATTTAAAATAATCAAACAACCTGAAAAACCCCCCTCACTGAGTGGAATACTGCTTCCTTACTCCAATCTTAGCTGTCTTCGCTCCTCTAATAGATTTCTGGTTCAAACCACCAAAGCCAACAACTCTGGTGGCGAAGCTCTCTTTGCCAATTCCATAGGGAAGGTTTGGAATTCCCTCCCTAACAACTTAAGACTTTCCACCTCCCTTTGTCAATTCAAAAATAATCTTAAGCTATATTTTAAGTCTCAGTGGCTTTGCCCATGTTTTAACCCTGATTAGTCCTCCTTGATCCATATCATACCCACTTCCCTGTACCTACTAGATTCTACTCCTCCTTTTCAAAGTCTCAAATAACTAGCAACCTACGTCCCTCAGATCCTACCTCCTCTGATTTATATAGAAATCAAGCTCCTCTCTGCTTTTCTGCACTCTATAACTGTAAGGATCCTGTAACAACTTACAGAAATATTATTGCATTATAATTGTATCTAATTCACCCTGCTGAAAAATGTATCAAAAATATTGTCCTTGTTAATGTATATTTTCTGTATGAATCTGTATGTAATTAATGTATATTTTTTACTTTATGGAGCTTTTCTCCCCGGGCCTCCGCTGAAAATGGATATGCATCCAGTCGGACCTTCCCGGTTAACAAATGTAAAATAAAATAAATAAATAAATAAAAATTTTTGAGGGACCACTCGTGAGGCAACAAAATTGCCCTGCTCAGTTTGTCTGCTATCACGTTGGATTTCCCCGAGATGTGCGTTGCTATCAGAAAGCGCTGGGTGGATGTAGTCCACTGCATACTCTTAGGGCCTCGTGACAAAGGGGCTAGGACCTGGTTCCTCCTTGTTTGTTCAAGTACCAGACCACTGACATGTTGTCCGTCTAAATTGAATAGTCCCCAGAGGGAAGAGAATTGTGGAAGTACTGCAACTCCAAAAGTACCACTCTCATCTCCAAGACACTGATATGCAGATGTCTCTCCTGTTCGGTCCATGTGCCTTGGGCTGTTCTTCCCTGAAAATGCCCCCCTCCCACCTTATCAGGGAAGCGTCCATGGTCACTGAGGCTGCTGGTGAGGGAAGGATAAAAGGACAACCTGTCGTCACATGAAGAGAGGTTAACCACCACTGAAGATCCTTTTTGCATGTGTTTGTGATAATCATGAGATGAGACATTGGAAGCTCTTGACAAGACCATTGAGTGAATAACAGCCATTGTAGAATCCGCATGTACATGCGACCCAATGGTGTCACTAATACTGCAGTTGCCATCATGCCTAACAACTTTAGCACTTCTGATGCTGGAGCCTTGTCTTTGGATATGATGTTGTGGACCTGCTGACGAAGTAGTAAAACTCTTTCTGCTGGAAGTTTTAGAGTGGTGGTGGTGGTGTCCAATTCTGCTCTGATAAAAATGATATGTTACAATGGCAACAAGTCAGATTTTTCTGAATTTATTGTAATGCCCACATGATTGCAGAGAGTAAGAGTGGTGTCCCTGGCTTGTATTAGCTGATGCCTGGTGGTAGTGGTGAGGAGCCAATCGTCTAAGTACAGAAACACCTGGAATCCTAAACGCCTCAGCCGATCCGTGACCACTGCCATACATTTGGTGAACACTCTGGGGGCTGTAGTGAGACCAAAGGGCATAGCTTGAAACTGGTAATGATGGACTCCCAGCTGGAAGTGCAGATGATCCCTGGATGGTCTGGCCATTTTTATATGGTAGTACGCATCCTGTAGATCTATTGAGCACATCCAATTGTCTTTCCCAAAAAAGGGAAGTATCGACTGAAGCATGACCATCCGGAACTTTTCTTTGGCAGATCTGTTTAGTCTGTTGAGGTCCACAATAGGTCTCCAGTCCCCTGTCTTTTTTGGAACTAAAAAGAATCTTGAGTAAGTTCCGGATCCTGTCTCGTCTGCTGAGACTGGCTGGATGACTCTTTTTCTTAGCAACATTTGGAACTCTACTGTTGCTTGTTCCCTGTAACTGGGTGGAACGTCCGAGATTTTAGTTGTCAATGGAGGGGAAGTGGTGAAAGGAATGAAATACCCTCTGGAAACTATACTTTGTACCCAGTTGTCATTTGTTATTTTGAGCCAGGCGTATGGATTCAAAGATAAGCGACCCCCAACTGCCTCCAGAGCAGGACAGTCGGGCCTCCTTTTAGGAGCACTGGTAGGGCTTCCCAAAGAACTGGTCTCTGTCGCCCTGGTTCTGTAGACCCCCTCTGCTGTGACGGTGACATCTTCCATTATTGCCACCTCCTCTGCCCCTGGAGAGGGGTTCACCATGTGTGTCCAGAAAGGCTCCTTGGGCTATTTGGAACCACATCTTTCCTCCCTTTTGACCCTTGAGGTAGGGTCTGGTGGGGGTGGAAAAACACATTCCGACAGTAGACCAGAGTCTTTCCTTCCTGCTCACACCTGGTCAAAGTTTACTTAACTTTGTGCCCGAAAAGGGATGAGCCATCAAAAGGAGTGTTGACAAAGGATGGCTTAAAGGGTTCCGTGAAAGAAAACAAGTTCATCCAGGAATGTCTCCTGAGAGCAATTCATGTACTCGCTGCCCTACTTGTTCCATCAGCTGCATGTGAAATGAGACACATGGACGAGTTCACTATGGAATTAAGAGTAGCAAGCTGGGAGGCGACTCTGTCTGAAGCTCCTACAGCTACTGTACCCTGAAGAGCATCTCCAAGCTCTTTTATGAGGTCTCTTTGTAGTCTCGTAAAATGAGTAAGATAGTTCAGTGAACGCAAGGCAAAGGTCGCTGAACTGTATGTGTGCTTCCCATATCTATCCATGATCCTAGAGTCTGTTAGGAAGATGGATAGAGGAAGAAATTTCTGACAGCTCCTTTTTGGTGGCAGCCGCCACCACCACCATGGCATCAAATGGCACTCCCTTGATAAGGAAAGACTTTTTCTGGGGGGGCAGAAATTTATTAGGCCTCCTAGGAACACACTCCATGGTGTCCAGAGACTCCCATGCCCTTCATGAGACCCGCTCGATGAGCTCATCGAAGGGCAGAGACACACAACAGGTGGAGGGATGAGACCCGAAAACCTTCAGGAGAACCGACTCATCTTCAGTAGGATGGGTGGACTTCCAGCCACCCCTCTGCCTAAGGATTTCTAATATCTCAGCAAATGAGATATCCTCAGAGGAGGACTGTGGGGACCCTTCTGATTCATCCAAGTTGGTATTGGATGTGAGAGACTCCTGTGGGGAGTCTAGGTGCTTCCTCTTACAGATTCTCTTCCTGGGAACCTCATCAGTGGGAATTTCTGGTGAGGTCTCGGAAGAGCAGGGGCCACACAATGGGGTTTTCTGAGGCTCAGGGTCTCTACGCTTAGAAAGGATCTGTGAAGCAGAAGTGGACACAGGCATTTTTGGGGAGGAGGTAGTTGGACCTGAAGTTGTAGATGTCTTAGGAGACATCCCTCTTCTCATGGCTTTGAAGGCACCTCTGCTCTGATGAGAAGGGACCACTGGATCCAAAGAAACCACCAATCCCCTCAGCACCGGCACAATGGGCTCTGAACCAGAAGTAAGAGCTGAACTCATCCAAGCTGAGGCCCCAAGAGGCAAAGTCGGAACTGACAGGTTGGTCCGACTATCCTCCCTGGACCCGACAGGAGAGTGTCGGTTCCTATACTCCTCGATAAGCACCAAGGAAGTCAGAGTAAATGGAACCGATGGCACTAGAACAGGCGTCTGTGCCGAAGGCTCAACAATCATCAGGTTCGACTCCTCCAGCTCCGAAGGACCGGTATGGCTCGGAGGAGGAAAATAAGTCGATGGCATTACAGTTTTAGGCTCCAAAACCATCTGGGTCGGAGCAGACAAAAAATTTGTGCATGCCTGTAGCAACTTCTGCACCACACGATCCACATCCAAATTGGACAGGCTGATCAAGGACCGAGATGAATGAATGGATGAAGGCACTGACTGCAGAATAGGTGACTTTAGCAGTTCGGATACCAGTTCCAGGACTGGGGACCAGCTCCAAAAAGACAGGACGCCCAGCTCTGAGGGCTATGGAGCCGATGTTGATGGTTTCTTAGATTTTTTTTTACTTCTGAAGAAGAACAAGCCTTAGAAGTCTTTGAAAACTTACTAGATGTACCCTGGTCACTCAAGCTTCCTGAAAAGATGGTTTCAGAAGTCCTCTATCTATAAGTTCTCTTTTTCTTTCCCGAACAACTCTGGATGAAAAAGAATGACAAATGGAGCAGCTTTCCTGTAAGTGCAAGGCTCCAAGGCAATACACGCAATTAACGTGGCTATCTGTCACAGACATCTTCTGTCCATATTTAGGACACTTTTTAAATCCTGACTTGGGATGCTTATCTTTTTCATGGTCAGCCATAATCAAGTATACAGTACCCAAAAAAAAAAATCTACTGTACTTCACAGAGACTAGACACACCCAAACAATTAGCAAAGTTAAACTAGTAAAGCTAATTTACCGAAATAAGCCCTAAATAACTAATGGGCTGAATAACAATGTACTGACTAAAATATCACTATTCAAAACACAAACACACACACACAAACTACTTATTTAACTACAAGCTATATAATATTCTAAAGGCACACCAAAGGGAAAGGGCATATTAAAGGCCTACTGAAAAAAATGAAGGCCAAATAGAAGAAATATATCTACTAACAAGCTATAAAAGCTATAACTATTAAAGATTAACTCTAAATGTATTTAGAAATAATTTTGCAAAATAATATCTGAAAAATAATTATACTGGCCCGAGCTGTGCAAGGAACCTCCAATCTATTGCAGCGGCAAAATAGATCTGAGGTAACTCAAGGTGCATCATGGGATAGGGACTTGGCCTTGAGCTGTCTGAAGACCTCGAGCTTTGCAGTAGGCCAACTTGGAGCCAAAGATTGGCTCCAAACCCATCTGTAAGAATGAATGGCGAGATAGAACAACTTTACATCCCACATTGCAGGGCATGTTTGCTGACTTGCCTTGCAGAATGCAAACGCTCCTGTAATTCTTTATTTTCTGCACAGTCAGGAAAGGTAGATAATTTTTGCTTAATAAGTTCCATAGTATGTTGCTGGTATTTCAGCATGTGGAACTGGCAAGTCAATGGTTTAATGGCGAGAGTTGCAGCGGTGTATACTTTTTTACCCCATCTGTCTAAAGCTCGGGAATCCCTGTCCGATTGGGTGGGATTCGTAGCTGAAGTTGCTTTTATTCCTTTAGGCCCTTGGGAGAGGACCTCTGGGTCAGCAGTACAATTTTTGAAAAGAAATTTGTGAGAGTCCGGGACTCTATAGTACCTGTCTGGTTTCCTTGGAGCAGGGGGTAAAGTATCAGGAGTTAGACTGGATTCCATAAAGACATCATCCACAACAGGAGGGATAGCTAAGGGTCTGTGCTGTGGTAAATCTAGAAATTCCAAGTCTCTTTTTGGACTGAGGATAATCCTGGTATTCCCAGTGGAAATGCTCTCTCAAAGTATGTAAGGTTTCACCAAAAGAAAAATCCTCTGGAGGGGAAGCAGAAGGAATGGATTCCTCTGCATCTGAATCCTCATAGGCAGATAAAGGCATGTCTTCATATTCAGAAACCTCAGAGTCATCAGACTCTTGGTCAGTTAAAGCTGCTGGAGACAGGTCTCTTTTTGTCTTAGCAGGGGAAGTCTGGCTTTCCCTAATCAGCATGATCAGGTCTTCTGCCATTTTAAGCATTTGAGATTGTGCAAGGAAGCAGGCGCTCGAGTTTGGGTCGTCGTTTTTTTAGGCGTAGCTCGTACTCTTGGCCTTAGAAACTCGGTAGTTTTAGAAAGAACTGAAGACGCGAAAGAAGTTATCAGTTTGTGTCAAATATCGGTAATGCGAAGAACTTCCTCAGAAGCCAGTGCCTGCACAGCAGCTCCGGACCCATCCAAGGTAGAGACATCCGCAGGTTCCATAGTCAAAGATGAGTCTCATGGCATACCGGACTCTGAACGGGAATCGGTAGCGGCCTGCAAATCCATCGAAGCAGGCATCAGGGGCTGCGAAAGCACCTCACTGAGTACCAGCGAACTGGGGGCTAGCTTAACGGAAGCGTTGTTGACAGTTATGGACCTGTGCGGTCTGTCTCTGTCTTTATCCTTCTGTTTTTTCAGAAGATCGGTAGACGGATGGCTTACCGAAGCCATTTTGGAATATGGAGATCGAGAACGAAAGTATATAGCTACAATAAGGGCCCAACATAGAGTAGTTCGGGCATTGAACAAATCACAAAACCAACAGCGAGGTACGTCGTGGTATAGGCCTAAACAGGTGACGCAGTAAGAATGGAAATCTCGGTGTGGTATTTGCTTTCCACAGGTGAGACAATTGTTAACTTTTTCTGACATCGGTTAGAGCAAGAAAAAGGGATCCCCAATGGGCTACTTAGCTTTAGAAGACTTCAGGATGATTCAATTCAGAAAAGAAAACTCAGGTAGTATTCAACCGGCACTTGTGCTAACTGCTTCTGCTTTGAAAGAAAGACTGATATAATGGCATCGGCTGCCTGTTTTTATACCCCTGATGACTTGACGTCAGTCCTGAAGTGACAGCAACTGATGCAGAAATACTAAGTCTCTGGTATTCATGCTGACTGAGGGCTACCTGCTGGCAGATAACTCAAGTGTAATGACTGCAACAGTGAAACACAAAGAACATCTAGTCAACAGTAAATGGCATTCTGAAACAGTACATCAAAACAAATGTATTATCCTTGGTGGTTTAAATCTAAACACACTTTCAAGCAAAAGAAAATAAGTTACTTCTTTTCTCTTGCAGTAAGACCTTTCCTGACTTATTACTCCTACAAGATCAAATCTCTCCAAGGGTAACGGCACACTAGTTGATCTCTACATTATAAATATGTCACGTAGGGTTAATGATACAACATGCTTACCCGACAGCTTCAGTGATCATCTCCCTGTTCAAGTAACTCTTGCAGTCAGAACTCTACAAAACATCACTAACAAACAGAAACAAGAACCATATCTCACATGAAAAAGGATTCTCTATCCTCTTACCTCTGTAACTTAGATTGGTCTCCCTTTTATCAAATAACTGATTGCACTGCTGCCCTCAACATATTTAACTCACCAACCAATTGTATCCTTAATAATCACTTCCCAAATATAAGAAATGTATAAAGGACCAACACTATCTATGGTTAGAACACAACATAAAAATTCTCTTAAGAAGTTTGTGACAAAACCTGGACTTCCTGGAAATCCATTCAAGATATACATTACTATAATGCTTTCATGTGCTTTGGGGGAAAAATGTAAACTTGGCAATAAACAAAAGTAAAGCATTCTACCTATGTTCACAACTATAAGCTATGTCTTTCTAACCCAAACAAATATGGAAAGCAATAACAAAATAGCTTACTTTTGAAAATACAGCATCTAACTCTTCTGTTATGGCAAACCTAGACATTCTCCAAAATCTCTATGTACACCCATGACCTTTCAGCATTCTTCCTCCAACACATCTATTTTACATAGTCTAAACAGCAGCATCCCTCATTCTCCAATGTTTCAAACCACTGCTTTAAGCCCCCTTAACAAACACTACTCAAATCTCCCCATTTGCACTTCCCTTCTACTTTCAAAAACTCACACAATCTGTAAAAAAAACTACTAAAAAGAATTAAGACACTAAAATAACAAAATTCAAAACACTACTCATCCTGCTTTCCTAAAAAACTATGCCAAACCACATGCTTAACCACTTGTCACTTGTTCAACATCTTTAATAGTCCCCTACAACCTAAACATTCCCATATAATTTCTAATAAAAATGTGTGTGTGTGTGTGTCCATCTTCTTCTCAAGCCTACTAGGCCAATATCTATACTCTGCACAGTCCCCAAGATTTAAAAAAAACTATCTATGATCAGGTCTTTGAATACTTAAACAGATATGAACTGGTTAACAGATGCCCAGCATAAATTCAGAAATGGACACTGAGATGGGCCCTCTTTACCCTGAGCCACTAATCAAGGAGCCTTAATGCTCACCACTGACACCAGTGAGAGATGGTCACTAAGAACAGGAATGGATTTACACAGTATTTTCAAATGCAGCTCTCTGCATCAACCACAGTTTCCCCAAACAGCACACTGGGAACATCCTCCAGACCTTGGGACTGGAATCTGTCTCTCTCCAGATCCCAACCTAACACCACTCTTAAGTATGCAACTGTGGTACCACCTTTAACATTCTTGTAAGAAAAGCTCAGTCCAGGTCTGAACTGTCTGCAAACAGCTACAGTTAACTTTGAGTATGTGTCTACCTGTTTGAGACAATATTCATTTTCCCCTGGTGAGCACTCTGTTTTGGCTTGTAAACAGCCTCACACACACAGACACACAGACACAGACACACACACACACACACACACACACACACACACACACACACACACACACACACACACACACACACACACACACACACACACACACACACACACACACCTTCCACTTTCTCTTATTCCCTTCTGTTAGCTAATAGTATCCATAACTGATCAATACTGTGTGTTTGTTAATTTAAACTATGACCACAGTAGCCTACTGATAAAAGGTTATCCTGTTTTTCCACCTGAGAAATTAAGAAATGACTTACAGTTTCAGAGCAGTCCTTGGTCAATTGTGATTGTTTCCAACACATACTTGTCTTTGTTTGGCTCATTAGCAGCACTACAAAGAACTACCTGCTCACACCCTTGTTCTCCCCTCCCCCTTCCCTGTTTATTACCTTAAACAATCCCAAAGTTAATAAATATTACCTGTAGCAGGCACCATTTTTAAAACTACAATCCACTCTGCTACAGGCCCCATGAAGGCTCAGTGTCTCTCCAGTAAGTGTTTTACAACTGTAAATGCCTATTTATGTTGAATTGTATTAGACATTTTACAACTGTATATGTTTATGTTGAATTATGTTAGACATCTAATATGGTTTATGCTTTATTATTGGATGTTACTATGGCATGCTAGCATTTGTATGCACCAAGTTGTTTTTAGTATAATAGTATGTATGGTCTATTTGCATAGCTGCACCTTGTTCACTAATGTTATGCATGTAATTGTTTTGTGTGTAGACAGCTCATACTAGTGTCTAAATTATTTCTATATATTTGTGCTGTTACTGGTGGATAGAATCACATTAGAGAACCACAACAGATTGCTGCTCGCTATATTTTTATCTGTGACTGCATACCTGTCTGGGGTTTTTTTTTCTAATGTTATTCCAATTGGCTCAGTATCTGCATATACTAAGTAGGTGGTTCAGGACATTGTCCTGCATGCGGTAGCTATTTGCTCAGTTTGTTTTTTGTAATCTTTATAATATATCTTTACCATCTCAAAAGTACTTACTCCTCTCTGTACTCTTCTTTTCTAGACCTAACACCACTTTTAAGTATTCAACTGCGGTACCACCTTTAACATTCTTGTAAGAAAAGCGCAGTCCGGGTCTGAACTGTCTGCAAACAGCTACAGTTAACTTTGAGTATGTGTCTACCTGTTTGAGCCAATATTCATTTTCCCCTGGAGAGCACTCTGCTTTGGCTTGTAAGCAGCCCCCCCCCCACCACCACACACACACACACACACACACACACACACACACACACACACACACACACACACACACACACACCTTCCACTTTCTCTTATTCCTTTCTGTTTGCTAATAGTATCCATAACTGATCAATTTAAACTATGACCACAGTAGCCTACTGATAAAAGGTTATCCTGTTTTTCCACCTGAGAAATTAAGAAATGACTTACAGTTTCAGAGCAGTCCTTGGTCAATTGTGATTGTTTCTTAACACATACTTGTCTTTGCTTTGTGATTGTTTCCAGCCCCCTCATACGAGCAACTAACAGGGTCTCTACCCGCTTTGCCCCCTATTCCCTCCCGCCCCCAGTGGTCCCACTTTTATTGCACTCAAACCCCTCCCATCTTTCCAATAGCCAACCACAGCGCTAACCCAACACTAGCTCCTCCATCTTCCCTTTACTATCACACCTCCTCAACTAACATGTACAGGCATACATTTCCTATGCTCACTGCATGCACTCTCCTTGCATATTTTACATCCTACCAAAGCTCCATCATTCCCCCACTCAACCACTACCACTGTATTACTACTCACACCACCACTCATGTCTCAACCACACTCAGTTCCCCTCCCACCAGCTCAAGAACCAACCCTATGCACCCCCCACATATTGTACCAACTATATTACTCAAACATAAAGCATCCCTACAACTTAACATAGTAACCCTCCCACCATACCCATTACCCACAGAGCACAATCATAAAATTTCCCTTATAAACAAACACATTCAAAAACTGAGAAAACTAATAATCTCATGCATATCAAAATTAGCCCTAAGTGGAGACATCCACCCCAACCCTGGCCCACCCATCTCCAACCCCAGTCCTCATAATCACACTAGAAACCACAACTTCTCCCCTATTACAGCCAATAGAAAGCCAACTGACTTCCTTCTACTAAGCCTAAATATTAGAAGTATATCCAACAAAGTCCATGAACTCCATGCCACCACAGACTTGTACTCCCCAGATATAGTCATCCTGACAGAAACCTGGCTAAAACCTCACATTACCAGTGAGCAAATACTCCCTCCAGGTTACGGCATACTAAGGGTAGACCGGCTAAACAAAAAAGGAGGTGGTGTAGCTATAATATTTAAACAGCATCTAAACATCCAGATCTTAAAATCATCAGCTCCACAAATAGGCAATGAAAAAATAATATATACCAACCTCAAAATTAACCAAAACAAAACCATCAACATAAGTGGATGCTACTTCCCACCTGGCCAAAACATCCCTCCACTAGAAAACCTCCTCAGCTGATCTACCCACCATCTCCCCCAAGAAACTATAATCTTAGGTGATTTCAATATTGACTGGCAATCTTGTTCTGGCAACAATCCAACCCATCATGTACACCTTCATGGCTTCACCCAACTAGTCCAGTCACCAACCAGGATAAATAAAAACTCCAGAAAGCACACTACCCTGGATTGGATACTAGTCAGTAAGAGCCCCCAGTCATATATAACAGGCTGCTTATCAGATAGCCTCAGTGATCACTCCCCAACATTCCTACTCAAAAAATACCTATACCAAACTAAACCTGTCATCTACCGTCAAATACATAAAAAACTAAACTTTAACCCACTCACATTCATCTCATCCCACAAAGAATGTAACTGGCATCCTCTAAAGTACCTCAGTCTAGATGACGCAGTTGAATTTTTTAATACTACCTTCCTGAACATCCTTAATTACCATGCCCCCATAAGATTTTCCAGAACCAAAGCACAACCCTCTCCATGGCTACAGAAAACCACTAAGTCAGAAATGAAAAAACAGGGATAAAGCCTGGGAGCACTGGTGCAAAACCAAAACCCCCTCAGCTAGGCCGAAATTCCTAGAACTACGCAATAGCGTCAAAAAGCTAATAAAACAGGACAAATTCCAATACTACAGTCTGCCCTAGACTCCTCACAACACAGCCCCAAACAATTCTGGTCCTCCATAAACTCCATCCTCCACCCAGGTAAAGTCAGTACCCCTCCTCCTAACATCCCTCACTCCTCAGAAAATATTGCTACCTCATTCAACACACACTTCACCCAAACCATACTATCACTAGCTAAACAACACAACCCCCTTCCCCTCCAACCCACACCTTCAACTAGTAATCTCCCCACTGCCTTCTCTTTTTCTCCTGTACCTACCTCCAACATAAAAAAACTCTTAACTAAACTTAAACTCACCAAATTAGCAGCAGACAACCTCCCAAGTGAATACCTACAAATCGCAGCTGATGCTCTGGCCTACCCAGTATCCATCTTGATTAACCGATCTCTGTCAGAAAGTTACGTTCCCACACTGTGGAAAGTATCACATATAATTCCCCTCCACAAAGGCGAACCCTCCGCAGAACTAACCAATTACCGCCCCATAGCTATTCTCTCTCCACTCTCCAAAATACTAGAGAGATGCATACACTCTCAGGTCTCAGACTACCTCCTTACTAACAACCTCCTTTCCAGTACTCAGCATGGTTTCTGACCAAACCATTGCACCACCACTGCCTTACTCTCCTTTACTAACACTATCCTTCAGCATAAATACAATGACTATCTGTCCTCTGCTACTTTCCTAGACCTATCTAAAGCATTTGACATGGTCCCACACAAATAACTTATCTCTGTCCTCGATAACCTATCCTTCTCACAATCAGTCACCAACTGGTTTCAAAGTTACCTGTCTGACCGCCAACAAAACATTGTATGGCAGAATTACATATCTCCCCAACTACCTGTCTCCATAGGGGTTCCCCAAGGATTCATCCTTGGACCCCTACTCTTCCCTATTTACACCAATAATCTAGCCTCTGCCACCAAACATGGTACACTCATACAATACGCAGATGACTCGACCATCATCTGCTCAGCCCAGTCCCTACCCAAACTGCAAAAAGTCACACAAGAAGCCTTTTCCTCTGTTGAAACATGGTTATCCGATGCCCAATTAATACTCAACCCAAACAAAACTAAACTACTCATCTTCCAACCCACCAAACATACTCAAAACAACTCTCACTTTAACATCACAGCAAAAGACAACACCACTATATACCCAACTGAACACACCAAATTGCTAGGAGTGGAAATAGACAATAAACTAAAATTTGACATTCACATATCCATGACCATAAAAAAGTCCACAAAAAACTAGGAGCGTTATACAGAAATAAACAAGTTCTCACCAAAGCAGCAAAGATTTCAATAGCAAATTCCCACCTTATCTCCACCCTACTTTATGCTTCTCCAATATATACCAACCTAAGGCAATGTGATCTAAACAAGCTAGAGACCCGCTACAACAAAATCACCAAATTCGCCACAGGGTCATCCTACCGTAGTCACCACTGTCTCTCACTTGCTGAACTGGGCTGGCTTGAACTCCCTCACCTTCTTCAGTGGTATCAACTCTCACTCGCCCACAAACTAGTAAACCATCCACTAAATGTCCCATCCCTCCAGAATCTACACCAACCCTGTTGCACCACCAGACCACTAAGATCCAGCAACAAAAATCACTTGCAGATCACTAAAGCCAATAACTCTGCTGGTGAAGCACTATTCTCTTGCGCCATAGCCAAATTATGGAACTCACTCCCACCCACAATTACCTCGGTACCATCATGCACCCACTTCAAAACTTTACTAAAAGCGCACCTAAAAACATGCTGGCTATGCCCTTGCAACTCCCACTCTAATATCATCCACCCCATCCAACCACTACCTTTCTTTCCACTCCACTAACTACCTTGATTATAGCAAGCTCAGATGCGCATAAGCCTAGTACTTATTATACAGCAGGAACTTCTCATTGTAACATTTGTTAATGTCTGTTATGTACTTCACAGATAAAGATTCTAGTTGTCTACTGATGTACTATGTTCTTCATCTGTAAATATGTTGTAAGTAATTGCTATGTTAAATTGTTAATCGCTATGTAATCCAATATAACTACTGCCTGTTTATTTTACTGTGGAGCTTTTCTCCCCGGGCCTCCGCTGAAAATGGACCTACGTCCAGTCGGACACTCCCGGTCAACAAATTTAAATAAATAAATAAGACTTGTGTTGAAGCACTGTGTTCCAGTTCCAAGTAACTGACACACCCACACCTGAGTATTTGATTTAAACACTTACACACACACACACACTTACACCCACACTCCTGGGAAAGGCTGGCACAGATTCACTAGCTCTGCCACTTTCTGGCCAGACAATAAGGTAAGTACGCACCACCGGTCAGTCACTATCTGGCTCTTACAAGGGTATCCAATTATAATGAGTAAAATCAATGCTAATATAAATGGTAGAGTGCAACCCAAACAGCAAGGCTTTTCGGAGTAGTCAAAGCATCACCAAAAAAAGCACAAGTAATCTCTAAAAGGCCAGCCATAATGAAAGGTATAAAATATTTAATAAAAAATAATAAAATAGAAAACATGAGAATATTAAATATCTAGGTGCAATAAACATCAAGAGTTTCAATCACAGGAATAATAAAAGTAACACAGTTGGACAGATTCAAGCAGATTCAGAAAAACAATACTTGGCTAATCTCACTGTATTTCCTGACGGTCTAAAGAATAACTGTTCCCTAGATAACATCATTAATTCAGCAAGGCAAGATGAGATGCTCACTTCCACTAGGCAAGGTGATGAGCTTCCAACTACTGAAATGAACTGATCTGACTGTGATAACCCTGAGATCTTTATATCAGGTTCCAAAGAAAAGAAAACAAAACAAGCTGCTGTGCGAGTTCCATCCTCTCAGTGCTGGTTATAGAATGACATCACATTTGATCACCTGACTCTAGTACAGTACACACTCAGAGCTTTTCTAAGATTTGTTGCAGTGTTTGAAAATTATAGAATAATTTCAAAACTTCTACTCTTTCCTTCCAGAATTATTTGCTTAAACATAAATATTTAATCAATCAGTTATAATTACACTGTTGATACATTTTTAACAAAAGCATCTGTACAAGTCAGTATGATAGTCAAATGACAAAAAATTATTTACAAAACTCCAGCTAATTATGCTGGCATATGTTACATATGCGCTGCCCAATTCTCCCTGGCACAGATGGCAATACCTCACATTGTCACAGACACAATACTCTTTTAACAGCATCAATGGAAAAGGGCTGGCTGACAAAAACTACATTTATTTGTCTATGCAGAATCTTTGACAGTGTTAATCATAAAATTCTTCTGCATAAACAACAAACCTTAGACTTCTATTCCAACCCAATTAATTGGTTCAAAATTTACTTATGAGGCAAAGCATTCATAGTACAGTCAAGCAACCACATTACAGATCAAGACACAGTTACAGCATGTGTCCCCCCAAAGGTTCAGTACTTGGCCCAATTCTATGTTCTTTATTTATGAACATAAACACTGTTCTTCCCTCAGATAATATCACACACTGCAGATGACACAATTCTGCATAGAGCTGCTTCCTGACACTGTCACTATACAAAATAAATAGAATGATTATCATAAACTCTGCAATTGGTTAAAAAAAACAACTAACTTTTCAATGAGCCAGTAAGTACAGGACTATACTAACCCTACCCTAACATTTACATACTGCATATGTAAAGTATCCACACATATCAAAAGACTCTTACTGAAATCTATAACCATCTTACCCTTGAAGTCAGAAGAGCTGCTTCTAAGAATGTCTTAATCCAAAGAACTAAGCATTACCTAAAACCTCATTCTACTCTCCTTACAACACTCAAAGACTTCAAACAGTAAATGTCATATGCAAATTAATCAAACTTTCATCCGAAATGGAACATCACTGTTCCACACAACGGAAAGTTAACTGGCTACCTGTGACTGTACTTGCTATGCTATTACTATCCACCCTAACACTCAAAATATTAAACAGTTTCTGCCCTGTTCTTCCATACAAAGTAAATTTCAAATGATTTCCTATTCATTACAAAACCAACATGAAGATATTTTGAGTCTATATTAGATAAACAAAAGTTTATCTAATCAAACGCTGACCTCATCGAAAATCCTGGAACTCAAAATTGCAGTTGTGGGGGGCTGTGCCCCCCCCCTGTTAAATATATATTCCAACTCCAAGATAGCACTACAGTGAGGAAAGGGCAAATATTCCCATCTTCACTGTACCGCAACCTCACAATTGCGATTTTGAGTTCTGGGATTTTCGATCATGTCAGCATTAGATTAAATAAACTTTCATTTGTCTAATACAGACCCGATATTTTTACACCATACGCCCCTCTTAAATCCTCTAGTAGTGAGACGAGAAGGCTTTCAGTAAAACTGCTCCTACAAACTGGAATCATCATGCTCCTCTAAAAATGAGGAGAACAGAGTACACCATATTAAGTAAAGAATGAAAGTACATCTAGCACTACTGTACAAATGTACAAGCTTCAGGGACAAAGGATGGAAGTATTCTACTTATCTTCATCTCATTAACATTGCTAGAACTGACCATATCATATTTAAAGCGGTCTAATAACAATTTGCATTGCAGATACATAAACATACATTGAATTTCAAGTATGGAAAGGTGCTGTGTGTCTGTGTATTAGAATTAGCCTTGTTAACAAAGCATCAGATAAAACTAGGTTTTAGTTGTATAGCGATTAGTAATACTTCTACTGTAAAACACTACAGTTTATGAGAAGTAGAGTTAGATAATCTATATGAAGTTAGTCTTAACAGGGACGCTGTAGTAAAGGCATAGTCGGTCATTTTAGGTATAGTTAACTACTCAAGTGAAGGTTATAACTGACTTTACTATTGCTCTTCTCTGTCATTTGCTATACTCTGCTCTTCCCCAAACTGTCAAATGCTAAACTCTGTAATTTACCCTTAAATGTTTATGTAAACTATATGCTACAAAATTATATAAACATCATAAATATCTAACAGTATACTCAGTTTTATAATCTTTATTAAAGATCTGAAACTGTGCATCTAAACCTGTGTCATGGCATAACAGAGTCAAGGACCAGTCCACCTACCTAGTTAACAAATAAAGAAATAACATACTACCCAAGTACAACATGCATGAAAAAATGAAAAAAGGGGAAATCCTCCACTTTAACCAGGGACACACTCACATAATACTACCTGTGTAGTTTCAAATCCACATATACCTTTATTATAGTGTATCCCTGACAGTTTATTACTGAGGATACATGCACAAGTGGATCTGATGCTGATATCAGACTGAAGGGGGTACCAGTATTCCTGATAAGGAGTGCCAGCCTTGCTTGGAGGCTCCTTCACCTTCTCCAGTTTCCTCAGGTTTACTAAAGGTGGTTTAAATAATGAAGGACAGTGATGTGCTGTACATTAAAACTAGGACTCCTACTCCCATGTATTGTTTGGCAAAGTCTGGAAGCTACAGATGTATGTACTGCTAGCAGTACAACTGTGTTCTCTGTAAGGCAGACAAGACAGTTTGAAAAATGGATGGTAAAGCTAGTTCATGCCCTTTTATCCTAACCACACTACCACATGATGAATTGCTGGTTACAATTCAAATGGTTAACAAATCATCCACAATCACAGGGAAATCTAACCTCTGGACAATGACCTAGTACTTGATAAAATACTCTTGGATAAAATGCACATCCACCAAAAAGGACAGTTACACAAACATGCAACATCCTCAGAGATGATTATATTAGGTTTGAGGGTGCAGGTGCAAAGTTCCCTGCATGGAAGTTTACCCTCCACAGAAAAAGAAAGATGTACGTCTAAAAGCTGAGCTGATGCTGATTTCCATGCCTGAAACGGATACGCTTTTCAGTGAAATGGGTTTTATTTATTTTTTATTTTATTTTATCAACTCCCATGGAGATTAATCAGTGCCCTAGAACAGTGTCTGCCACTTACATCTCTGCATAAAGAGCTGCACAGAAGTCTTAAAAGATGGTGTAGGGTCTCTCTTCAAATTGTAAGTTTACCTGAAACCCAATCCTGAGGGAGTAATTTGGGAATGATGAAGTTTCAGAAGACTTTGAGAGGCTAAGTATCATTATCAGTTCAGTTATGTTGCACAATATCCAAGTTTGCAAAATAACCCTCCCTTGAATATGGAGTACTTGCACAGAGCAGAGAGACCACAGCCAAGGGAGACAAAGCTAAGACATAGCAACTTAATTTTTATTTATTTATTTTTTTGCTCCTGGCAGGACATCTCCTGATGGCTGTCCTACCTGCAACAATTGGTTTATACATGCCGGGGGGGGGTTGGGGGCTGGACAGCAGCCGGGCATTCCTGGAGTGGGTGAGAGACCTATGGCCCATTTGCTCCTGCCTGGAAATCCCCATCAGCCCTCTGTTTCTTTGGAGCACTTAAGTTATAGTGAGTGGGCCAGTAAGGTGGCCTACACTGTCCATCTGATAGCATCCCTTCCCCCCTTGGCAGCTGTTTTGAGTTCTACTACTGTTCTTTTGTGAAGGGAGGTATGCCTCCACATGCTGAGTTCCCGCAACTTATTGAGTGATGCACTCAGACAGCATGGGCATAGTGGATTCAATCTCTACTGGGTGTAACACCTAATGTTCTCACAAAATATCACCAATGTATGTGCCAGAACTCCGCATCAGTAATTTCTGGCAGAGGTTTTATGCTGGATGCCCTTCCTGACACAACCCTCCCCATTTATCCAGGCTTGGGACTGGTACAAAGAAATGCACTGGCTTGTGCATCCCCAGTGGCTGTTGGCCCAGATGACATACCAGTGGAAGCATGGAGGTGCTTAGGAGAAATGGCAGTGGAATTGTTAACCAGATTGTTTAATGAAATTTTGGAAAGTCAGAGGATGCCTGATGAGTGGAGAAAAGGTGTTTTGGTAACTATGTTTAAGAATAAGGATGATGTGCAGAGCTGCAGTAACTACAGAGGGATAAAACTGATCAGTCACAGCTTGAAGTTATGGGAAAGAGTAGTGGAAGCTAGGTTAAGAAGGGAGGTGATGATTAGTGATCAGCAGTATAGTTTCATGCCAGGAAAGAGCACTACAGATGCAATATTTGCTCTGAGAGTGTTGTTGCAGAAATACAGAGAAGGTCAGAAGGAGTTGCATTGGGTCTTTGTGGACTTAGAGAAAGCATATGACAGGGTGCCTAGAGAGGAGTTGTGGTATTGTATGAGGAAGTCGGGAGTGGCAGAGAAGTATGTAAGAGTGGTACAGGATATGTACAAGGGTAGTGTGACATTGGTGAGGACTGCACTCGGAGTGACGGATATGTTTAAGGTGGAGGTGGGTTTACATCGAGGATCAGCTCCGAGTCCTTTCTTATTTGCAGTGGTGATGGATAGGTAGACAGATGAGATTAGACAGGAGGCCCCGTGGACTATGATGTTTGCAGATGACACTGTCATATGTAGTGAGAGTAGGGACCAGGTTGAGGAGACCCTGGAAAGGTGGAGATATGCTTTAGAGAGGAGAGGAATGAAGGTCAGCAGGGCTAAAACAGAATATATGTGTGTAAATGAGAGGGAGGGTAGAGGAATGGTGAGGATGCAGGGAGTAGAGTTGGTAAAGGTGGATGAGTTTAAGTACTTGGGATCAACAGTTCAGAGTAATGGTGAGTGTGGAAGAGAGGTGAAGAAGAGAGTACAGGCAGGGTGGAATGGGTGGAGAAGAGTGTCAGGAGTGATTTGTGACAGACGGGTACCAATAAGAGTGAAAGGGAAGGTCTACAAGAGGGTAATGAGACCAGCTATGTTATATGGGTTAGAGACAGTAGCATTGTCGAAAAGGCAGGAATCAGAGCTGGATGTGGCAGAGTTAAAGATGTTAAGATTTGCAATGGGTGTTGACTAGGATGGACAGGATTAGGAATCAGTATATTAGAGGGTCAGCTCAGGTTGGACAGTTTGGAGACAAAGCAAAAGAGGCAAGATTGCGTTGGTTTGGACATGTGCTGAGGAGGGATGCTGGGTATATTGGGAAAAGGATGCTAAGGATGGAGCTGCCAGGTAAGAGGAAAAGAGGAAGGCCTAAGATGAGGTTTATGGATGTGGTGAGAGAGGACATGCAGGCGGCTGGTGCGACAGAGCATGATGCAGAGGACAGGAAGAAATGGAAACAGATGATCCGCTGTGGCGACCCCTAATGGGAACAGCCGAAAGAAGATGATGATGATGTGCCAGAATTATCTACTTACCCTTAGTTGGGCAAGAGGTAGTTGCCACTTACTCCCATCCTGTCCAACCAGCTCCTACTGAAACCAGAGCTGCTAAGTGAACTCTAGATGCCTGTGGAGAAGTCCAGGTTTGATCGCTGTAGGGAATAAGGCTGTCTCGTGCTTCTTTATTTTCAACATAAACCGCTACACTTACCTACTTCAAAAAAGTATGCAGTCCCCTTACAAACTGACCAACTATAAAACTGTGAACTTAACTGAGAACGCAGCCCTATGAGATTGTGAGGCCACATTACTGACAACAGGCTTGAACTTGTGGCTGACATAACATGCAAGATTATACACATTAAAAAAACACATGCAATGAAGTTTGGCTGTAGCAGTGGATGTCAATTACAAGCATCAGCACTAGCACTGCATTGACCAGGCAGAAAGGAAAAGAAGTGAAGGGGTATGGCCAGTACAACTCTCCCAGGGAGGTTGAGAAGAGTGCACACACTTGGTGGTACAGCTAGGAGGCATGATTTCCTTGGTGAAGAGTAGAAAAAAACACCTTGAATATGTTGGAGTGGGATCCCACAAAATGAAGCACAGCCCTTGCAGAAGTAAGGAGGACATCCTGTGCAGAAGTCCCAATATACGTTCCCATCCCCGCGCTATGTAGGGTCTGTGCAAAAGGCAAGGGTTGGAAAAAAAAAAAGAAAAATCAAGAACTATCCTTGATGGTGGTCATCTGAATGATGGTTCCTCCTGGGCAACCCTCACCCTGATGATGGGGAATGAACAGAACTATGGGCCAGGAGGGGGCTGATGATGGACAGAATGTGGGGGCAAAGACAGCAACAAAGAGCATGCTGAATGTTTCTACAGCAATGTTTGTAAAAAAAAAAAAAGTAATTATTTAAACACAGAATGCTTCCTTTTACACTGAAACAATCTTTCTGTTTTGGGTATATTTTTGTGTCTTCCCCACATGCAAGGTGCAAGGATCTCACTCCATAATGAAAAGTAATATGTTACTGTTTTAACCATGGGTATAACCTATGCTACTTGGACAGAAAATGTTTGAATGAACAACATATAATGAATGCTACTTCATACCCATGATCTGTATCTTTACATATCTGGATCTTTACATATCTGAATAAATCCACCATAGTAAAGAACCCAAGGTACACTTTCAGCAGGAAAAGTGGGGACTTTTGAACTCCAGCATAAAAAGTGGAGGATTCCATTCTTGAATTAATGGCGAGTTTAGGTTTGTCTTCCAAACATATACTTGACAGACAATTTATAATTAAGTTTGAGATGCACCTATAGGAGAATTGAGCGGGCGAAGCAGCTGATATGGGACCCGCAGGTCCTTACAAGGGAAGGTACCATTCTGAGGATTGCAAGGTACTTAAGAACAAGGCCCCAGGTAACTGTTACTGAAGGCAGCCACATGATAGTGGCTTTGTATTCTAATTCAGCAGATGCTGATGAAAACAATCTAAAACTTAGCAAGCAATGACTGCATCTTTAAATGGTACCAAGAACTCTTTAATGTTGGGCAGTAAGATGCCAATGTTGTTTAGACTGCAGCAAAGGAGCTGGTGAAAAAGCTGGACTGCTTCTACCCAAGTGAATGCATTCAGCCCAGGCAGAGTTTGTCAAGGATCAGAATTCAACAGACCATTTCATTTCAAGTCAGTTTTAAACCTAACTTAGAGGACAAACAGACACTGACAGCACTGATGTTTGATATATTCAAGGTGTTTGAAGCCTATCATGTGTAGACCCTTGAGGGTGTTAACTTTCAGAGACTATTTAAAGGTGGCAGCTCTCTGTGAAAGCCCTAATGGTACGTTTTTGAAAACTTCGCTATCCCTCTCATTTTTATTACATGGGGTACCCAGCATGGATCCCCAATCCCCTCCTTTATCTGTGTGTAATCTGCAAAGACTTTACAAATAATTCTGAGGTAAAACTCCAAGTGAACAACTCTCCTGGGAATTGGTGTGATGCCTGTTAATCTTTGCAGAGTTGATAGTGTTATGGTCTAAAAAACATCAAGTGTGATCAGCACCTTCTCTAAATTCAGCTAAGAGTCTAGCTTCAAAGTCAACCAGTGTAAGTCAGCTTTGGCTCTCCTCTCAACCATGTAGGACATTCAGTAAAGCCTTATCCCCATGGTGTACAAAACTCCTCCCAAATACCATGGACCGTTGCTGTTCTACATGATCAAATATATGCTACAGCTGAGGGCATTTACTAGATAAGACCTGGAAATGGAGACATTTTGCAGAGATCACATTTGCTCTTTTCTGGAAGAGTACTGCAGTGTTCCAATTGTCATCTATAGCATGGCATCAAGGGATCCTTCTCAGTTTCGGGTAAGAACAGCTGTCCAGAACAATGCTTCTGGGCAGGCTGGAACTCCCATCTTGGGGATCAAAGTTCCTGGCATTAAAAAGGGAAGTAGTAAGTGTTAAACTGTCCCATATTATCAGCAAGTTCACAGCCAGATCTTAGTTGGCCCAAGCTTGGGGAGTTTGCCTATGCTGGTTCCATAAGAGGTGATAAGAGTCAGATTCATCTGTTCCACTGTTTACAGGTAGGAGGGAAGGATTTACTGAAAGGAGTAAGCGTAGTTTACCAGTACTCTCAGGATAGGCAGTCTGCAGTGGAGCCCTCATCTGATGGTTGGTAAGAGACCTCAAAGTATGAAATCCAGAGTGAAATATTTAATTCTTGGATGAGTCATTAGATCCTTAAAACTGTGAGATTACTCATTTGTCAGCTAAAGAGAAAGGAATTCCTCCTCCACAATCGGAGCTGCACAGTATTATCCAGTTGTATTGCAAGGTGTATAACGAGGGAAGAGGACACACTGTCAAGGGGCAAAAGACTGAATAAAGGTTACCACTGTCTCTAAAGAATAATCTGATACATTCCCTGAAAGATGTCACATAATGGGTATATGAAGGGTACCTCCTCTCATTGGCAGATCCATTCTCCATACCCTAAATATCCTGGAAGGATGTTAGATCTATTGTCCAGAGTTTGTCAGTCCTGCAAGGAGAAGGATGCTGGGAGAGGGCATGAAAAATGGGTGAAGGAGGAAGTATGGAAGAATGTGTGTCTGCTGAGGTTTTTTTCCCCATCACAAATCTTAGTCAATTTAAGGCTGTTAAACCACAAGCACTGAAGTCCAAAGTGTTTGTCTGCCATTTTCAAAGATAGGTTCTGTTGTGAATATGAGAGAACTAAGGATGACAGAGAATATGTGTTCTGAAATGGACTTCTGTTAAGAGTGATGGAAGAAAGCGGAGACGACAGGAATGTTCGTCAATGCTCAGATGTGCCCAAGAGGAATTTGTTTGTTAACTCGTTAAACTCTCTGGGCATAAATGTCCATTTTCAAAAATGACCTGGGAAGACTGTCTAGTTAAGAAAAAGAGTTATGAAGTAGGCAGCTGAAGGCTGAGGGAATCAAACTCTCATTAACAGCATACAGTCTTCTGTGCTGAGACACTTTCAGAGCACACAGAATTACTTTGCTAATGAAGACATGCTTTACATGTAGAACACTGATATGAGAATTAGTTTTAGTGGTGTGAAAATGTCTACCAATGGTTAGATTTAGCCAAGGCTTCTGACACAATCCCCCACTCAGGATCATTGAGAAAGTCTCCCAGCTAAGGATTAAACCCATACACCACTAGATGGGTAGCCAACTGGCTCACCGGCAGAACGCACACTATCAAAGTTGGGCAGTTCATCTCCACCAGTAGACCAGTTACCAGTGGGCTACCACAAGGATCTGTGTTGGGCCCTCTACTGTCTGAAATCTATTTCTCTGAGGTCCATGCAAAAGTAGATGGGTCTGTGGTTTACTAAGTTAGCAAATGACTGCAAACTGGGAATACCTATTGAGTCCCCCAGTGATGTAAACATATCACAGAAAGGGCTGACACAGACAAATGACTGGTGCCAAAGTCATGGACTAAAACTAAATTCAAAAAACTGCCTCATTATCCCCTTTAGCAAAGAAGTAGCCCTTGCTAATTATGATATAGACAGCACCCCTCTAAGCTCAAACCCAGTTGTGTGAGACTTGAGAACACAGGCTGATAGCTATCTAAACTTCAATCACCATGTGTCCATAGTGGTAAGGAAAGCCTTCTACATAGCACATCGCATAGCATCCAAGACTAAGGAAGTTATAACTCCGCTGTACTCGACCCTTATCAGAACACTAATTGAGTAAAATGCTCCCTTCTATATGTATCTCACCAGACACCTGCAGCAACTGGAGAGACCATAGAGGCTTCTAACCAAGAGAGTCCAAGGTCTCCAAAATGTGACTTACAAGAGAAGACTGAAAGCCCTGTCACTGTACTCTGTATCATGCAGGCTGCTGAGAGGTGACCTCTGCCTGGCCTACAGAGCAGTCTCTTGACTCTGCCCTAATGGAGATGGGGCACATCCGCAAATCAAATGAGACAAAAGTCACTCATTCTAAGGATCTCAGCCTAGCCTGTGACATTAAAAAAAAAACATGCTGGAGAAACAGATACATCTCCCAAAGTCGGCCACTCCTCTGGAATAAGCTCCCACTTCACGTGAAGCAGAGCTCCTCAATGACCCTTTTTAAGCAGAACCTTGACAACTGGATGGGTGACTGTAAATTCACCTATGTCCCTCATGGACAGAGGTAGTCAGTGCTGATCATAGAATCACTCTGCTAACAACGACCATCTAACTATGGTCCATTAGGGTACATGTTTTTTTCTATATGGCTAGGCTTGTAAAGGCCCTAGGGCCATTAGCCTAGTAAACTCCTACGAGGCTATGAACCTATATGTTTTTTCTTTCAACAATTTAAAAATAATTTCTTTTCTAAAAAACATGCTTTACTGTATTGCACAAAAAAAAAAAATTCCTCTGATTCCATGTGACCTTTGTACTGGTTGATGAAAATGGTCTATGCTTGTGCTGAAATCTGTGGACAACTGCACAGACCTTTTCCAAAGGATTCAGAGTAACTGCTAATGGAAAAATGATCAGAAATCTGTGGGCGCTTAAGAAACTATTATATAGTTGCATAGTGAATGTCATAAAGCACTTACATAAGTGTTTCTGACCTCGAGCAGCATGGCACGAATCTCAGCATATTCTGCCTCGTCAAGCTCATGCACGAGCTGCCGATAATCCCCCTAAGGCAAGAAGACAGATGAATTATATTACCGTTAATTAGCAATTTATTTCATGCAGCTGATAAAAGTACCATGGAAACAGACATACTACACACCATCACATGACTGACCAATTAAACAAATCTCAGAGAATAGCTCTTATCAGGCACTGTAACCATCCAGTAGCCAACAATGTGGCCTGCTTCATGTGCAACTGGACTACCTGATGGGATATGAATATGCTTGAATTAGAAGGGAACAACACTACAATAGTTTTTTCTTAAACTGTAACGCCTAATACTGCGAGTGTCTGCAAACACAGCCACTTGTTGCTGGGAACAATGTACCCTTCTTCTTAAGGTACATTTTGCAGGAATCAGAATTCATTTGCTGTTCTTAATTAAAGTCTAACATGCTTTTACTCATAATTAGCCCAGTTCAGTCCTCTGTGTTTTCCTGTCTCTTAGTGCTTCCAGGGAACTTACCTTGTCTATGATGTGCTGTAGTCAGAGCATAACCCACACCAAAAGGGCCACAGACAGAACAACACTATCCCAGACAAAAGCAAGAGCAGTTGTGATTACAACAATCAGGCATCAAGAGAACAGGAAGTGCCCTGCTGGAAACTTGAAACCCTTCTACCAACAAAAAGCCCTGCCACCACCCCCTTTTGCCCCATGCTCACTATGAAATGCATGTCACTGTTACAGCAAATAGCTAAGCTACTACTTCCTAGGTCATTTCCAGGTTTTAGTGCATGTTGACAACTATTCTAGTACTTCCTGTGTCATTTCCTGGATTTCTATTGCACTTTGGCAGCTATGCTAGTACTTCCTGTGTCATTTCCTGGATTTTAGTGCACTTTGGCAGTTATGCTAGTACTTCCCCGTGTCATTTCCAAACTTTTAACTGCATTTCTGAAAAGCTAAGCACTTGGGTATTGCTAATCTATGGGATAACACTGGACTGCTTTCTCATATGTCCCAAATGACTTTCTTGATTACACCTTAAAAATTAAAGAAGAGACAGACTTAAGTGAGTGTCAACTAACTGGTTGCATCAACTGTAAACAGTAGGCATGAATATTAAAATCAGGGTACCCGTTTTTGATGCTGAAGTCCCAAGGTTATACATGATCCTAAGAAGTCAGCAGCCAATGAGGAGCAGTAGGAAAACATCATCGCAGAGGAGCTGTCCACTTTGGAAGGAAGTAATCGTGATTAACATTATGGCAGCAGTCATTGATAGCTGGGGAAAACATGTCACAGATACCAGGTATGTATGGAAGGAACACAGTAGAGCTACCTGTTGCTGAATAACCCGCCCATGTGATTAAATCAAAAAGTAACAAACAGGGAATCTCATTTCACAGATCACCCCAAGTATACTATCGTGTATCTGTTGACTAAATGGTCATCAACTAAAATTTCCATTTGGTAGCACAGTCAAGAATGGGGATCTGGGCTAGCATAACACATATACAGGCAAATGAGGCATTCTGAAACAATCCTCACATTATCAGGAAAAAAGTTCAAAAGTCAATTAATTCAAACAAATGGCAAAATTACACTACACTAACAAAACAATACTTTCTGCTACTCAGCAAATGTTGTAGCTCAGTGCCTGTTCTGATAAGCCTCCCAGTCCTTCACTGCTGCCACTTTCTGACCTTCTTTCCTCTCTCCCATTTAACCCTTTCTATTGAAAATACAAGCACCAGTACTGTGATCCACAAAATACTGAGACTAGAGTGAATAAATCCTAGACTGAAGACCCTCGGAGCCCTGTCCTTACTCTGGTTCAGTGATGTTAGAGTCACAGGTAGCAGGAGTGTGGAGAGCGCAGCTGGCCACACTGAAAGGGTCAAGATGCCAAACAGTGCTTTAATGACAATACAGCAAGTTTCAAGACTTATCTGTCAATCAAACTTTATTTTTCATAGTTGCAGGGCTTACAGTCATAGGTCTTGCAATTATGACAGGAGTCATTAAGCCCATGTTGTTGCCTCACCCTACCACTTATTCTCTCCTAACCTGCCTCAGCTTCTTTCTCCTTCAGTCAACCTGTCTTCACTTACCCCTCTGAATTATTAAAATTGACTCATCCTCAGGCGCTATCTGCATAATTTCTGAAGCACTTTGTATATCTTCATTCCTCATATTTCTCTGTCCTTTCCTCTGACATTTCCCTTATATTTTATATCTTTTTACCCTCTTTTTTACTCTTCTGTTTCAGTTCATTTTCTAACTTACCTCTTTGCACTAACTTTAAAAACTGTAACATTCCACAAGCTGGCACTGTTTCCCCAGTCACTACACCAGCACATTTGGGATGAGTTATTCTGTTACTGTTTGAAGTCATTTCTCTCTTACCGCTTGTTACTGTCCTTTCTCAGTATAAAATATGGATTTTTCTTGTTCAGTGCTAACAAATGATGTCATATTGTCTCACTGTTACTATCACATATAATGGAGTTCTTATGCCCCCAAGGTGTCATCCAATGAAAATACTTATCATAACGTTCAGACTATTTTAATAAACAAACACTAATTTATCTAGCCTTCAGGCTGAATGGTTCTAACCCACTGTATACCACACGGATACAACTGTATTCATCATCCTAAATCCCCTGACTCTTATACCTAAAACTAGACAAAATACTCCAGTTTTATTATGGTGATGGCTTCATATGGTGCCATGGTCAGCAGTGTGCTATACAAAGTGATGGTACTATACATGGGGTCATGGTAGGTAATGTGCAGTATAAAACCATAGTGAGCAGTGTTGGTATACAAAGCCCTGGTTCAGCTGTGTAGTATACAAAACCATGGTGAGCTGTGTGCTACATGAAGTGACAGAACTCTTTGTGGGTCATGATAACCAATGCCCTATATAGGGCCACGGTAAAAAGACATGCTACATGAAGTGATGGTTTTCTACATATGGCTGTGGTGACAGTACGCTATGTGGGACCATGGTGAGCAGTGTGCTTTACAAACAATGTTGAGTAGTGTTCTATATGACATGTTGAGTTATGCACTGCTATGATATTCAGTGCTCTATGCATGGATACATTTAGCAGTGCTCTTTGCAGGACCAAGATGAGCCATGTTTTATGTGGGGTCATGGTGAAAATGGACCACAGTGTGAAGTACATTCTGTATTAGGCCGTGGTGATCTATGATCTGCATGAGGTCAATGCTGTATGTGGTGTCAAAATTAGAAGTGCACTCTGGAGAACCATACTGAGCAGTAGTGTATACATAGCTATGGGGACTGTGGTTTGTACATGTCTATGGTGAATAATTTATGTGTGGCCATAAAGAGCCTTAAATTGTGCAGCCCTATCATGAGCCATGGCCTAAGTGGAGCTATGTTGACTAATGGTTTATGTGAGGTCATAGCGAATCTTGCACTGTGTGGCACCTTGGTGAGCAGTGATTTACGTGCATCCATGGCAACTAATAGTTTATACGGGGTTGAAGTATGCAGTGATCTGCCAGGGGCCATGATTAGAATGCATTTATATGTGGGCCTAGTAAGACTTGCACCATGTGTGGCCATGGTAACAGTGTCTGTGGCTATGCTGACATAGTTTTCACAGGACCATGATTAGCGGTGTCTTACTTGGTGCATAAGTAAATTCTGCTCTTTCTGGCATCACAGTAAGCCTTGATCTATGTGATATCATGGATAGCAGTGGTGTATGTCTGGCCACAGTGAAAAGTGTTCTGTGACACGCTATAGTGTGCCAAAGAATGACTACCTGCACAAGCTCCTCCCTCCAACATGTTACATTTAGAGCAAGCAAACCACATTACCAGTTCCATTATATCTCCCTTTTAACCTTTCTTCAGCAACTTTAGTCTTTATAAGATAATGTATCTGTGTCCTAGAGGGAAAAGACTTTTTTTTCCTTATCCAGATAACGGTCTGTACTGGTTTTAAATCAACATCAGTCTAGACAACATCCTCATTTTCCGTTCATCAGCAAAAAGTATTTCCTTTTTTTCAGTCTTTCTCAGCCTTTACTGACCATTGGAAGCCTTTGCTTTTGGGAGTTTGTTTTGTTGAGTATTGGTTTCACGTATTTTTTTATCAGTTAGCACATTTGTTTCCCTATGCAAAGTCAGCTGTTCCTGGCAGGCCATCAGTCAAGAAGTCAACGGGGGATTTTTTTTATATGTGCCCCACCTCCTAATCCCTATAGTGGCCAACTGGGGATTATGCAATACAGGGCTTCTTACATGCACAAAGCTGAGAGTTACACTGCTTGATGTTTTCTTATTTCCCAGTAACTTCTATCTTACATAGAGCAATGACATCCAGCCTCTGTCAGGTGGCAATATGAGCAGTGGGACTAGCCACATCCCCGCACCAAGAATAGGTGAGCTGGTGTTGGCCCCCTCACTCCCATCCTCCATCCACCAGCCTCTCTAGCACCTCAGTCACTGATCAACTTGGGTCATCTGGGTCAAACTCCGGGCTTTCTCCCACTATACCACAGGGCTCGGCAACGGAAACATCTGTAGTTATTATCCTTCTTATAAGGTTATCCTTAGACACCATCCTAGATACAGCCTGCCTCCCAAAAGACAAGCTCAAGACTTTGGCACCACAACTGTTAAGGATCAATCCTAAAAAGTGTAAAGATCAGGATGGTATCAAGACTCCAGGACCCATCTGCAATTGCAGCAGAATTTCTTTAGACAGGGTTTAAAATAATAACTTTCCAAATTAAATCTACAGCACTAATGGCTCTAAAGCTGCCATTAAACAGCAGCATCCATCTTTACAAAAAAGCAAGAAATGTAATTTATTTCACAAGCAATTTGGTCAAGTGAAAATTGGTAAAGACCATTTAAATAGCTTCCTCTTACAGACAGAGAATTATCCCAAACAGTAGTTAATGTCTTGAACTTCAGCCAATACAATATACAGGGATTATATTACAGTGACTATGAAACAGTGGTAAACCACTTTGCATGATAAAGAACATATTTTCTCAGGGATAAAAATTCAAAGGGAGATATTCAAGGATGACTCTGTCACTGCTGCTCTTTTGTCTTGCCTTTAACCCATTAAGCTGTCAGTTTAACAGATTAGATTGTGGCTACAATATGGCTCCCAGAAAACAACAAAATGTAAAGACTTATCTTTTTGCAGATGATTTAAAACTGTATAGTTCATCAGATGAGGAGCTGAAATGGCAACTGCAAGTGGTCAAAACTTTTTCAGAAGATATAAAAATGTAATTTGGTCTTGATAAATGTACAAAGGCTACCTTTAAAGCAGGAAAGCTGCAGCACCAAGAAAATAGTCTGGGACAGAAATGTGATATTAAAGAACTTGAGCAAGAGGGAGTGTATAAATACTTGTGAATTGATGAGGTTTCAACAATAAAACATGAACAAATGCAAATAAAACTTAAAACTAGTTTATAAGACTAAAATGAATACTGATAACAGACCTGATATCTAGCAACAAATTCCAAGCCATAAACCAATTTACTCTTCCTGTTCTAACTTACCATTTTAGGCTGACTAACTGCCGCAAAAGGTATTGGATCAGTTGGACATGAAACAAGAAAAATGCTTTATGCTCATCAAATGATTTATAAAAATCAGTACATACCAAGATTATCATAGGACTGCAATCATATCTGCTGACCTCACAAGATCCAAACGTAGTGAAAGTTTTAAAACATAAGGAGAATATGTCTAAGATGACTTCCCTGCTTAACTTAGCAGAAGCATATCAGTGTAAAGTGGGAATGGAAATCAAACTAGGAGATAAAAATCAGGTAGCAACTGAATGTGGCAAAAAACAAAATAAAGAGTATAAGGAGAAAGATCAGATGAAAAGGCAATAAATGTGGAAAATGCATAAATATAGTTGCAAATATAGAAAACTCTTGGTACAACCTCATGTTGATCAGGACCCAACGTAGGAATGGTTAAGAGGAGGTGAATTTAAGTCAAACAGCTTAATATTGGTGGCCTAGGATAGTAGACACATACATGTTAACTCACAAAGTCCATCGAACATGTCATAGAAGCATACAAATGCAGGTTTTGTAAAACAGAATGGGAAAAGTACAGTTTTGTACCTACCATAAATGTAGATGTCCGATAGATATGCAACTGCAGTCATAACATATGGGTTGTCCTGCCTCAGGCAGCCCTCGGTCGGCCGGATTCCAAAGTCTGGGTCCGACGTCGGCTGATGTCGCATTTCTCTCCGACGTCAGAGCGGCTGGAGTATATAAGCATCAGCCGACGCCATTTTCTTCAGTGTTTCTTGCCCCAGATGCCAGGTGCCCTCCAGGGAAGGCTGTAATCAAATTGGAAGACAAAACAGGATTCCAGACAAATAAGTAAGCAATAAACAGATACACCATAACAGATATCCCCAGCTAAGAGAAAACAGGGATAGGAGTGGACCCAAGGCATAGAGGGGGAGGGAGGGAAAATCCGACTGCAGTTGCATATCTATCGGACATCTACATTTATGGTAGGTACAAAACTGTACTATGTCCTTCAAGAATGCAACTGCAGTCATAACATATGGGTAGAATACCATAGCTTAGCTGGGGCAGGAGGTATGCTCTAGGAAAGAGATGGTGTGGCAATCAAACCCTGCAGGACTGCCGAAGCAAAGCCTGCTCTGGATCTGGAGTATAGAGGGAGATTGTAGTGTTTGGAGAATGTATGCACGGAGCTCCATGTAGCAGCTTCTAGAATGTCCTTTGTAGGCACCCCTCTTAAGAATGCTGTAGAGGTGGCTGTAGCTCTGGTGGAGTGTGGTCTGACATTGGCTGGAACATTCTTCCCATGGAAGGAATAACAAAATCTGATGCAATGTCCAATCCATTTTGAAATAGTCTGTTTTGAAATTGCTTTTCCTTGTACTCCAGGGCGTAAGCTACAAAAGTTGATCAGACTTCCTACTGGTCTTGGTTCTGTCCAGGTAGTAGCGAAGTTGTCTGTGAATGTCCAAGGTATGTAACAGTCTTTCCCCTTTGTTCTCAGGATTGGGGAAGAAAGCAGGCAGATGAATAGCTTGATTTAAAGAAACCCTAGATACCACCTTTGGCATAAAAGTAGGGTTGGTTCTTAAGGAGACCCTGTCTCTGTGAAAGATTATGAACGGTGGTACTGCCATTAGGGCCTGTAGTTCCGAAACCCTTCTTGCTGAGGTAATTGCCAACAGGAAAGCTGTCTTCCATGAAAGAAATTGTAAGTCCACTGAAGCTGCTGGCTCAAACGGAGGTAGAGTCAGTTTTTCTAGGACAAAGTTGAGGTCCCAAGCTGGCACTGGAGCCTTTCTTGGTGGCTTAATGTTCTTGATTCCCCTGAGGAATTGCCTTAGCAAAGGGTGTGAAAACACAGGCGGATCGGTATTATATCTAGCTGAAATAGCTGAAGCATGTATCTTTATGGAAGAATATGAGAGTCCATTCTGTAGCATATCTGCCAAGTATTCCAGGATGAGTGGGATGTTCAATAATGATGCATCATGTCCCTTGCTGGTATTCCAAATGCTGAATCTCTTCCATTTTGCTAAGTAACCTTTCTGGTGGATGGTCTTCGAGCTTCTGTTAATATCCGCTGAACTTCCTTGGAGAGAGATAGATTGAGGTTATTCATGGGATCTCCCAGGCTGTTAGCTGCAGTGTCTGAAAATTTGGATGCACTGTTTTGAAGTTGTGTGGAGTCAAAAGTAGGGGCCATTGTGGAAGGGCCCGCTTCTTGTTGTGACATATGCTCCGTAGTAGTGGGTACCAGTGTTGTCTTGGCCAGTCTGGAGCTATTAGGATCCCCTTGGGTCTCTCTGCTTTGATCTTTAGTAATACTGTGGTCATCAGTGGCAGAGGTGGGAATGCATAGATTTTTAGGAAGTTCCAGTTGAATGAAAGAGCATCTATTTTCCAAGCTTGTGGATGGTATGTCCTTGAACAGAATTTTTGTAGATGATGGTTGAGGTGGGAGGCAAATAGGTCTTCTTCTGGCCTGCCCCATGTCGAGGTGAGTTGTGTGAAGATCTTCGGATGTAACCTCCACTCGTGTGGATCTATGAAATTCCTGCTTAGGCTGTCCGCCAGCACATTGTCTTTGCCTGGAACAAACTGGGATTGTAACTGTATGTTTAGGCTCAGTGATTTTTCCCAAAGATTCATTGTCAGTCTGCAAAGGGGGTAAGAATGGGTGCCCCTTGCTTGTTTATATACCACATCACAGTGGTGTTGTCTGTCCGTATCAATAAATGGCCTTGCTGAAGTTGTTGTCGAAAGGCCTCGATGGCATGCATTACTGCCAGCATTTCCTTTTGGTTTATATGTAGATGTGTTTCCTTTGGAGACCATTGTCCTTGTATACATCTGCCTTCCATGCGCCCCATCCAAGGTCTGAGGCGTCTGTGGTCATGGTCTGTGTTATCTGAGGTTTTGAATGACATACCTGTGTTTGCCTGGCTTACGAGGCCCACCATAGGAATTCCTTTTGTAGGCATGGAATGAGTGGTATGGTTGCCTCTAAGTTGTTGCTGTGCTGAGACCATAGGCTTTTTAGGTACCATTGAAGCTTTCTCATGTGTAGTCTTGCTAATGGAACCAGGAGAATGCAGGATGCCATGTAACCCAGGGCCTGTAGGAATCTCCTTGCAGTCATCTGGGTGAGTTTTGCCAAACCTTTGAAATAATGAGTTAACTTCTCTTGCTTGTCTTCTGTCAGGTAAGCCATTTGAGAGGCTGTGTCTAGATTGGCTCCTAAGAAGGTTATTTGCTGGGATGGTTGAAGTCTTGACTTTTGAAAGTTGACTGTGTATCCCAGAGCCTGAAGTAATTGTATGACATAGTTCAAGTTTTTTGTCAGCATCAATTTGTCGTCCGCTTGTATGAGGCAGTCGTCCAGGTACGGGTACATTTGGATCCCCTGGAGCCTGCAATGAGCAATTACTGAAGCCAGGCATTTTGTGAATACTCTGGGCGCAGTAGATAAGCCAAATGGCAATGCTGAGAATTGATAATGTTCTGGCCCTGCAAGAAATCTGAGGTATCTTCTGCAGCTGTGTCTGATAGGGACATGCAGGTATGCCTCCTTGAGGTCCAGAGTAATCAGCCAAGACCCCTTGCCCAGCATGGGAAGGAGTTGCTGTAGAGTCAGCATTTTGAACTTTGGTACTATGAGAAAAGTGTTTAATGCGGACAAATCCAGTATTGGTCTCCATTGAGTTTCTTTTCTTGGAACAAGGAACAGTCTTGAGTAAAACCCCTGGCCTTGTTCTTGTTGTGGAACTCTTTCTATTGCTTTGATCTGAGTAAGCAGAGAAATTTGCTTGATAGCCTCTGCCCTCTGGTTTTGTGGTAGGTTTGGCATGCCTTGTTTTCTTAGTAAGGTATGAAAATGGAACCTGTAGCCATGATCTATAATGTCCAAAATCCATTTGTCCTTTGTCAATCTGTGCCAATTGTCTGAAAACAGAGATAATTTTCCACCCAAGGGAGCTCCTATTTGTTCCTTGGTCAGCGGACGTAGAGGAAAGTCATTGAGATTGTGCCTGTGGGGCAGGGGAGACCCCTGTGTCACTTCTTTGGTTTGCTGGCTGCCATTGTCGTCCCCTGTAAGGACCTCTGTATTGTCCTCTTCCTTGGCCACGCCTGTTTTTACCCCTTTGAAATTTTTCAGGATTAGGAAAGGACCAGTTTTTTGAAGGCCAATTCCTGCTGAATCTGGGGGGCTGAACCTGGAGGAAATCTTTGACCGTCTGAACTGATTTTGCTTTTTCCTCGATGGACTTTAACACATCTTTAGCATTAGCACCAAAAAGCTTGTTCTTTTCCAAGGGTGCATCCAGAAGTTTTGCCTTAACATGATCTGGTAGAGGTTGTTCTTTTAACTATGCATGTCTACGAATGACTGCGCCTGTCATAGCTGCCCTACACGAAGCTTCCAATGCATCATATCCACACTGCAGAAAGTGATTGCTGACTTGCTGAGAATTATGTACAGCTTCCTGCAAAGACTTCCTGTCTAAAGGATCAGGAGAGGCTAAAGTTTTCTGTAAATCATCTAACAGGTAATCCTGATATTGTAACATATGAAAGAGGCAATTCAGAGCTCTCATAGATAAAGTAGTGGAAGTGTAGACCTTTTTTCCCCATCTCTCTAATGACCTAGCTTCCCTGTTGGAAGGTAAGGGATTTTTAGAGGTGGAAGCTGAAACACCTTTAGGTCCCTGAGAAATAGTTTCTAAATCAACAGCATGGGCCCTGAATAAATGGGAATGTGTTTCTGGGACCCTGTAATATCTGTCTGGCTTGGCTGGAGCAGGAGGAAGAGAATCAGGGGTAACACTGGAGTCAGAATATAGATCATCCAAAACATCAAGCACAGGAGGAATAGCTAAGGGCCTGTGCTGGGGCTTTTTAAGGAAGGTTGGCGCTTTCTGGAATCAGAATATTCCTGGCCTTGCCACTTGAAATGTTCCCTCATGGTATGCAGAACTTCCCCAAAAGAAATATCCTCAGGAGGGAGGCCGAGGGATGGAATCCTCTGCATCCGAGTCCTCATAGGTCTGGAAGAGCTCTTCCTGGCCATCGGAGTGGACAGAGTCCTCAGAATCTTCATCTGAAGGAATAGGGTCAGAGGGTTCAACCCGGGGCCTCTTATCAGAAGGAGGCTGGGATCCTCTCTCAGGATGGGCCTGTGAACCTCTAATCATGGAAATTAAGTCTGCGGCCATAGTCATGATTTGTGTCTCAGGAGTAGGCTGAGGTAATAAAAGGTCCCCAACGGGGTACTTAGCTTTTTTGATGACTTCGGATTCGAAGAATACAGGAGCTGACCGACCGGCACTTGCGAACTGCTTCTGCTTCGGGCACCGCGCGGCAAGAAAGACTGAAGAAAATGGCGTCGGCTGATGCTTATATACTCCAGCCGCTCTGACGTCGGAGAGAAATGGGACATCAGCCGACGTCGGACCCAGACCTTGGAATCCGGCCAACCGAGGGCTGCCTGAGGCAGGACAACCCATATGTTATGACTGCAGTTGCATTCTTGAAGGACATCAGTCAAACATCTTGCTGCTGGTTGTGATACACTAATGGCAGAAGGCCTATATACTGAAAGGTATAATAATATGGCATGACTGTTGCACTGAGAATTGTGCAAACATTATAATATTGATGTAGCTGAGAAGCATTAGAAACATAAGCCATAAAGCATTGTAGAAAATTATGAAGGTTATATCACATGGGATCACCCATGACCAACAGTTCAAAAAATAGATGCAAGGAAACCAGATATAGTAGTTCATGAATAGAAGACAAGAGTAGCATCGATCACTGAAATTGCTACACCCAGTGATTACAGTGTCTTATGTACAGAGACACACAAAGTCAGAAAATACCAGGATTTGCAGGCAGAAACAAGGGCAATGTAGAAGGATACCCAGACAGTTCCAACTGTTGTAGGAGCAATGGATCTCACAAAACAGAATTAGTAGTTGTATTTAGATATGCTACCAAGCCACGGTGGTGCAGCGGTAGCGTTGTTGCCTCACAACAAGAGGTTCTCCCGTTCGATTCTCGGCTGGAGCGCCTTCTGTGTGGAGTCTGCATGTCCTCCCCGCAGCCGAGTGGCATTCGAAAGACATGAGTAGAATGGGCGTGCCTTCGCTGAAGGTTGAGCGTTGAGCTGGCACCTCGGTACCCGTAAAAAATCTGCTGCCAATCATTAGCGGACCAGAGTTCCACTGTCTCGACCCCTAACTGGGAAAAGCCGAAAGAACAACATTTAGATATGCTACCAATACATGTAACTCCATATGAATTGCAGGAGGAGTCACTTCTGGGCACATTGCAAGTGCTCTGAAGAGCACTTCTGGCTAGCATCAAAGATTGAAACAATACTAATTTCATGAACTTTAATCATACTTTGACTTAGGAATGGGATCCATTCCTATCATGGTATTAGAAACCCAAAAGACTTGGAGAAATTGAACTGGGATTCAACGTCAGAATCTACTCAGTCTGAAACACCCTGCATGTAAGTAGGTTTTCGTAATACTGTTAGTCATTGGAGTGTTTCAAATGCTTATATATTTTGCATCTGCTATACTTTTCCTTCCACTTTTCAACCAAGTAGTTCTTAAATCACTGAAATTATTCTGTTTGGCTTGCCATGTTAACAGAGATGTTTTACACCTGGCCTACCAAACAAGCTGGGATTCGATATTTCTGGGATAAAAATGTGGGAAAAGTGTGAGAAAGGTGAAAGCTGGAGCAGAATGGAAGGGAGAACAGGATGGTAGAAGACAGGACAGATGGGGAATATATAAAGGGGACAGACAGAGGACAAAAAATATAGGTGGAGTCAGTCACAGCTGTACAGGTATGCTGGGTAGCAAACAGGAGGGCAGTGAAAGGAGGCAAGAGAGACAGAGCATAGCCAGCTAACAATGGAGAAGGTCGGAAAGGAGAGGCCACCAGAAACAGGTAAGAAGAAAAAGGTCAAGGTAGAAGGGCAGGAATAGACAGGAGTAATAAATGAGAACAGGAAGACAGAGACAGAAGCAACCATGCAAGAGATACCAGTAGAAAGAAAGTAGGATGGGTTAGGGAAAGGAGCACAGAGAGGCAGGGGACAGGTAACCAAAGAGCATAACAACAGATATGTATGAACAATGAGAAGCAGATGGGGTGTTGATGCTGAAGAACTTCATCACAAGGGGTCATTTTTGGTGATATTGGAAAGTTGAGTCCCACTAGTGGGGCAGAGCAGAGGAGCAGTAAAAAAAAGGCAAGCAGTCTGGCAACAAAGTAGGTGAGGCTAGCAATGGAGAATGTTGATAGGTCCTTGCCAGAAAGGGTCATGAAGAGGAACTGTTATGTACAAAGGAGAACATCTTGGTATTTATTACTTATTCATTTCTTTGTTAAACAGGGTGGACTGCTGATCTCAGTAGACTTTTTTCACGTACAACACCATGTTGCACAGGAGGAACCGAACATATCAGTTATTACAGGTAGCAACTAGATAATCACTTAGAACATGACATTAATGTTTTGATTTTATACAGCTATACATATTATGAAACAGTATAGCAAATGCTGCTATGTATATAACTTTAATTCAAAATGGAAAGACTGAAACTGATGTCTACTTCACCTGGCTAACTGTACCCTTGGTCTTCACAAAAGAAAAATAGGTGATGGTGTTCTTTTAGGACAAAGGTTATGGCAGAGTAAAAAAATGCAGCGGATGAACACTGAGATATGGGCAGAGGAGACAAAGAAAGATCCAACTATCCTGAGGACAAGGTATAGGAAGTAGATGGGATACCTTCATGTATAGGAATGTGGCCAGTGTGCTGGCAGATCCTCTTCATCGATATCTGCAATAGATTACTCTCCAAAGCAGGAATGCCTGACTATTGGAAGACAGCAACAGTGGTATCCTTCTACAAGGCAAGAGGGGGAAAACTCCAGGAAGCTACAAGGTCAGTGCTGGCAGGAAAAGTTATCAACGTAATCCTGAAAGAAAGGGCTGGTTGCTTTTAAACAGGAATATTATCTGCACAATAACCAACGTGGATTTATGTTTTAAAAAAAGCCAAAGAGGCATGACATCAAACCTGAACTAGTTTGCAACAGAGTTAGAGGAGAACTTCATACTGGAGTCATGACTTATATGGTGTAACCTATATTTCACAAAAGGCCTTTGGCTTGTTCCTACACACAGGACAGATAGGACGTAAGGGTAGGAGCAAGGCTGAAGAAGTGGGCTGTGGCACACCTGTTGGGGTGACAGAGATGTTAGAAATAACAGAAGTGATTAGCAGAATCCCACCACTATTTCCCAGATGTTATCAATCTCAATGCTGGTGATACACAAAGGGAGGTGTAATAGTGCAGAATGGAAGGAAAGTGTCTAAGGAAGAATTGAGTAAACCTGAAAAAGTGTGTAGAAAGGTGGCAGATATAGTTCATCATAGAGAAATGCAAAGTACAGTACTTGGACCTCAATGACCCTTAAATGAAGACCCAACAGAGGGGAATGAGACTGATGGTGAAAAGGCAAGAAAACGGTCTGGGGGCATGAATCTCTCTTAGACTAGACTACCAGATTCAGAGACTGAAGGCCCTGGCAGTGAAGAGAATGCTTAAGTGTAGCTTCCAAAGTCAGAAAAGCATACCCTGTAGCCCACGTAATTTTGAAGAATATCTAGTCACTCCAGGGAAACCACAGTACCACTTCACATCTCCCTGATCTGAACCATTATACAGTGCACTGCTGCATTTTTGTAACCTTTAAAAAAAATCATCTGTAATAACTTGAAAATATACAAGCCATGAGAAGAATCAGACTCTTTCTTTTAGGTTACTAATAAGCAACCTCAGCATGATTTATTTATTTTTTAAAATTATATGCCTGAAATATACAACTGGGAGACTCTGACACCAGATTTTGGAACCTAAGATTAAAATAAACAGAAAAAAAAAATAGAAAAAGCAAGACAAATACATTACTGAATGCCTTCCAAGGTTGTGGAATAAGTTTCCCCTTATAATCACAAATTAAGCAGTCTTTAACTTCCTTTTAAAATAATCCTGATGTGTACATGAGAAGTAAAAGATATGAAGATGATGTTAGGCAAATAAGCTTTTTGAAGATCAGAACGTTATAAGTTTAACAATCAAAAAACAGATGAACTTAGTATTCTGAGGGGATAAACTCCAAAAGCAAAGTACTAATACTTTTTCTCAATGGGATCCTGGTCAGGCCACTCTGAGCCTACTATATGCAGTTATGGCTATCGCACAAGGAGAAGGACATCTGATTGTTTGAAGAAGTCCAGAAAAAAGCCATGAGTAGGGTATGAAGGATGGAGAGGAAAGGGTAAAACCACAAACTGCAGGAGCTGGAGGTGTTCTCACAAGAGACTAGAAGGGAAAGGGGGGCATTATATGGGTACAAAAGATGATGTCAGGTGATGTGAATGGGTAATTCTGAACAATGAGGACAGAAGGAAAGGCAACAGTACAAGCAACATACTGTAGGGGCCAACCACTCTCTGCATCTATGAAAGCATTTATTCATGGAGAGGTTGTGGACCCATGGCTTGAACTAGCAGAGTGGCTGGAGGAGAGAGAGAGAATCCAATGAGATATTCAAGAAGCTATGTAGTAAGTACAGCAAAGGTAAGGGGTGAAGCTAAGGATGGTGGCAAGGTGGAATAAAAGCACTTAACACGCAGATGGGTAGGCTTACTGCCTCCTTCGGCACATCAGATAAATATAAAAAAGTTCTTTACAGCTATGACAGTTGACTGTCTGTATTATGTATACATATATATTTATATAAGAACACATGCCCTTGGATTCAATAACACCTACACTAAGTGTACACTGCTCAGAGTGAACAGACAACACAGACATAACACACCCTTCTTTCTCCTAATTTTAATTTTCCTGCTAATATTCTTGCAGCTTTAAATATTAACAGGAATTCATAAAAGTTACCACAAAGTATAGATTACATGTACACTTAGTGTAATCTTTCTGAGGCACTAGAAAGCACACAAAAAAGTGATGAGAATGTTCTTGAATACATATCGTATACACTTAGTGTAGGCTTTATTGAACCTGGCCCATGATCATTAAGATCTGGATGGAGAACAAAGTTTTCTCTCAAAACTGCTAAGAATTACTGCACTTTTAACATGCACTCCTTCTGTCTTCTGTTGTATACATCACTCCGTGTTCCTGACATTTGTACTGCTAATGTTGTCTTTTACTTGTGTCTAACTACAAAAATTTTTTGTCAGTTGTTTCTTTTTGCTATTCCATCAGGCTATGAATGAATGGTTCTTATGTGATTAATCCACTACCTCAGTTATCAAACAGTAAATAAAATTAATTAATTAATACAAATAAGGCATGTACCACATGTGGTTGCTTTGCTGCTTTGGCCACAGCATCTCCACGGTCCAAGAAGTACCTAAGAGGAAAAAAATGCGACATTTAATGAGAAGATTACATCTGCACACAAAACAAGTAGCAAATAGAATGTAGGTGCTACCACCCTGGCTGCAATCGCAGCATCTAAAAAATCAATACTTATCATACTAACCACAAAAAAATAATACAAGCTAAAATAAATGTAGAACTGCAGTCTTACCTGCAGTAGTGAAAGTGATTTCCCTGTTGAGTACTTACTACCCCTCATAGTAACACACTGACATACACATTGTGTATTGCTACACCCACCCTGCTGTGTCCATACTACCCCAACATACTAATTCAGTGATATACACTGTGAAGACTGGTAGAGAAGGGTGAAGGCTGCCAGCCTAGCCAAACAGAATTTGATACATAATTCTGGCATTTGTAAATATAAATGTAAAATACAGGCTTGTTTCTTAAATGAAGGCAAACACTGTAAAATGTTGAACTTCAAGATTGTAGTAACATTGCCATCTGTTGTAAGGAAAACTAAGTCAAACATTTCAAATGTTCTTTGAAATTAAAATTATGTTTCGTATGTCCTTTGAAGTTAGAATTTGGAGTTGATGAGTCTGGAGTAAGCATCCTGCCTATTGTTTTAAGGCTAAAGTTAATGACCAGAATTCACATGTGGTTTGCAGTGGTGGGATCCACTTCACATTTGTGGTGGCGGTGGATATCCACATCACATATTAATTAGTTGGCATATACTAATTGGCTTGTAGTGGTGTGGGTAGAGTGAATCCTGTAGCTTATGTACAGTGATCTCTGAAGGTGTTTTTGTACTATAAATCAGCCACGCAGTGAATACTGAGTTCAGATCACAATTGTTTTATTTCTTTTGTTAGCTTAGTTAGTCAGGGTGAGCAGGCAGCATGTCAGCACTGGAGTATGGAAAGCTGACAAGGAGCCTGCTGGTGGAGATGTGCCAGGCTAGGGGACTGGTGCATGAAAACCTGACTAAGGCAGGCCTGATTGCAGCCTTGGTTACAGCTGCATCAGAAAACAGCATCAGGGAGGACAAGAAGACTGGCAGTGGAGATACAGTATCCTCGGAGAATGAACAGTTCAACCTTTCTGCAGTGGACTTAAAAATCCAGCTTAAGCTAAAGAGACTTGAGTTGGAGGCCAGGCATTTGGAGATAGAGGCCGAGGATAAAGAGCGTCAGAGGAGGCATGAGAGGGAAATGCTGACTCTTCGCCAGAGTCATGGAAGTAATGGGGGAAGGGAGTAACTGGACCCCAGAAGCACTACAGGTCAGTAAATTTCTTACGCAATTTAAGGAGGGGGATCATTTTGATAGTTTCATTCATATGTTTGAAAGGGTATGCAAACAGTACAGTGCTGACCAAAGGCTCTGGGTACAGTTCATGACCCCCTTTACTCCATGGGAAAGCTGTAACTTTTTTGTCAGAAAGACGCTGTCTATTTTGATTATACTGCTGTAAAAAAAGTATTTTAGAATGTTTTAAGCCAACACCTGAAATGCATAGGAAAAAGTTTTATGAGCATAGACGCAAGGCAGATGAAAGTGTGTGTGAATATGTTGCTGAACTGAGCACTTATTTTCATAGCTGGGTGAGTGGATGTCAGGTCACCACTTGTGAAGGGGTGGCAGACCTTTTGGTGAGGGAACAAGCCCTTAGCACTTTGCCTGAGGACATGAGGATCTGGTTAGCTGATAGACAATGTGCTACTTCAGATGAGTTGGGGAAGAAGGGAGACCTATACCTGGCCAGCAGGGCAGCCCTGCACAGGAAGGGGACCCCCAGTACTGCTCATGGGTCTAAAGAAACCCAAACCCATGGTGAGCAGCACAGACTGCCACAACAGAATCTGCCAGTAGCAGGGGAAGCTGCTAGCCCAGGTACATGTCCAGGAGATAGGTTTGAATGTTTTGAATGCAACCAGTGCGGTCATGTGGTATACAGGTGTCCAAGGTGGCAAGGTGGGGAACCAAAGGTGAGGGAGCCAGTAAGTGGGAAAGACAAAATGCCAATAGTAGGTTGTCTTGGGACAACAATGATACCAAACTACAACCAGAGGCTATATCCTATTGTAGTGAATGGCAAAGAGGCCATTGCCAAGAGAGCAACAGCCTCTGATATAACCATTGTAACGCCTGCAATGATTACAGAGGAGCACTACTTGCCTGGGCAGTCTACTCCAGTCAGGGCTTTAGGAGGGATCCCATTCCAAATACCTTTTGTCTAGGGTTCACCTTGACTGGGAGGGTGGAAAAGGAAGCCAGCAAGTAGGTGTGTTTGAGGATATAACTGCAGATGTCCTGATAGGGAATGATTTTGATAGTGCAGTACCTTGCGCTTGTGCAGTTACACACAGTCAGGCTTGGAGACAAGCATGTGGGTCTGGTAGCCTGGGGGAGATCCATACAGACTACATACTTGCAGCCAGGACTGGTGAGGTGGTTACTTCAGGGAGTGAGCTATGCTGTAGCAGTGAGACTGAATGTGTGCCACAGCTGCTTTTGTGGGTACTGATGTTCCCTTGGACAGAGTGACTGCAAAGGTAGAAGTGAGTAGTAGTACCCAGGCTGACAATGAGGCACCACTGTCAGAGGATGCCAGACTTCCTGTGGAAGGGGAGCTGGGAAGGGTTGCAAGGAGAGAGTTGAGACAGGCTCAGCTCTCAGACCCTACATTGCAAGACCTGAGGCAGGTAGCTAGGGAGGAACCTTATTATCAAGGGAAGAGGGAATCTGTATACTGGGACAAAGAGTTACTATACAGAGAGTGGACCCCTGAGGGAGGTCTAGAAGGTGAGAGAGTACAGCAGTTGGTAGTGCCTAGAGCCTACCGTCTGGTGCTTCTAGCCATAGCCCATGATATTACCTTTGCAGGTCATATGGGCATAAAACATACAAAATGGCGTATTATGCAGAACTTCTATTGGCCTGGAATTTCCAGAGATGTAGTAGGGTACTGCAGGACCTGTAACCAGTGCCAAAAGATAGGCAAGGCAGGAGACAAGGTAAGAGCTCCTTTGATGCCTTTGCCTGTGCTTGAGGAGCCATTTCGGAGGGTAGCTATGGATACAGTGGGTCCTCTGAGTACCCCAAGTTCCACAGGGAAAAAGTATATCCTAGTGGTAGTGGATTATGCTACACGATACCCTGAGGCAGTGGCTTTGTCCTCCATTGAGGCAGAGAAGATGGCAAATGCTTTGCTAGATATTTTCAGCAGGGTGGGTTTCCCAAAAGAAATACTGTCTGACAGAGGTGCCAATTTCATATCAGACCTGCTGGCTTGTCTGTGGAAGTCCTGTGGGGTGAAGCACATGAAGACCACCCCCTTACCATCCCCAGACTAATGGTCTTGTTGAGAGGTTAAACTCTACAATCAAGTCCATGCTACAGGCATTTGCAGATCAGTTTAAGAGGGAGTGGGACAAATATTTGCCCCATCTGTTGTTTGCTTACAGAGATGTTCCCCAGGAATCCACAGGTTTTTCACCCTTTGAGTTGCTGTATGGGCAGAGGGTGAGGGGACCTCTAGATTTAATTTGAGATGAGTGGGAAGGTGAGTGTGAACCTCACAAGTAGTCTGTTGTGGCATATGTCCTAATCCTCAGGACAAGGCTGAGGGAACTCGTGGGCTTGGCCTAGGAGAACCTGGCAGAAGCACAACAACAGAAAAAGGTGTGGTATGACAGGAATGCTCAAGCTGTAGAGTATGCTGTGGGGCAGCAGGTAAATGGTTCTCATTCCTGTTAGACACAACAAGCTGCAAGCAGCTTGGGAGGGACCCTACCAGGTGGTAAGAAAGGTAAGTGATGTTAACTACATGGTGGAACTGCTAGGCAGACAGCAGGGGCACAAATTGTATCATGTTAACATGATGAAACCTTACCATGATAGGGAGGCCCTTGTGCTGAGCATTTGCACTTGATTGCAGGAGGAGTCGGAGGGAGATCTGGGGACTGACACCTCAGTGGAAGGGTAGAATTACCCCAGCAGCTATCTCCTACCCAGCTTCAAGAAATCTGAGCAGTGTTGCAGGAATTTGGGGGCATGTTCACTGGGAAACGAGGCTGCACCCACCTGGTGCTGCACCAGGTGGATACAGGACCCCAAAGGCCTATTAGGCAGGCCCCTTATAGGGTGCCTGAGAGAGTCAGACAGACTCTGAGGGAGGAGGTACAGGAGATGTTGGAACTAGGGGTGATTCAAGAGTCCAACAGTCCCTGGGCCTCCCCAGTGTTGCTGGTGCCAAAGAAAGATGGCAGCACCAGGTTCTGTGTGGATTACAGGAAATTAAACAGTCACACAGAGTCGGATGCTTACCCCATACCTAGGACAGATGAGGTCCTAGAACAGCTGGGTAGGGTTAAGTATCTTACAACCATTGATCTTACCAAGGGTTACTGGCAGGTGCCCTTGACTCCCAGTACTACAGAGAAGTCAGCCTTTGTGACTCCTTTTGGCTTGTACAAGTTCACAAAGATGCCCTTTACGATGAAGAATGCCCCAGCGACTTTCCAGAGGCTGGTAGATTGTATCCTAGCAGGAGGGTTTGCCCTTGCTTACCTAGATATTGCCATCTACAGCCATTCCTGGCCAGAGCACCTTCAGCATGTCAGGGAGGTGTTGGGCAGACTACAGAGGGCAGGGTTGACCATTAACTCAAGCAAATGTCAGGTATGTATAGCAGAGGTCTCCTACCTAGGACATAGAGTGGGGAGTGGTAAGATAAGGCCAGAACCTGCCAAAGTGGAAGCCATTCAGGCATGGCCTGCACCTGTTCCCAAAAAGCAGGTGAGGGCATTTTTAGGGACAGCAGGGTACTACAGAAAGTTCGTCCCCAGTTATAGTACTATAGCTGCTCCACTCACAGACCTGACAAGGAAAAACAGGTCAGATAAGGTACTGTGGACCCCAGCATGTGAGCAGGCATTCCAGAAGCTTTGGGAGGACCCCCTGTGTTAGCCAGTCCAGATTACAGCAAATAATTTGTTGTACAGGTGGATGCTTCGAACTATGGGGTGGGGGCTGTACTTACCAGATTTCTTCAGAGGGGGAATATCACCCAGTGGTTTACCTCAGTCATAGGCTCCAACCCAGTGAGGAATGCTATGCAGCTGTAGAAAAGGAATGTCTAGCCATAGTGTGGGCATTGCAGAAACTTCAGCCTTATCTGTATGGAAGGAAATTCACTGTTATGACAGATCACAACCCCTAACATGGTTAAACAGAGCCAGTCAGCAAAATGCCAAGTTGCTAAGATGGAGCGTGGGGTTGCAAGCATGTGATATGTCAGTGCAGCACTGCAGTGGGAACAGCAATGCCAATGCAGATGGGCTCTTAAGACATGGAATGGGGTGAGGTTCCCTCAGAGATAGACCTAGCCCTCTCAAGCTGCGTTTCTCAAGGGTTACTTGAAAAACTAGCTTGAGTTCTCCGAGGGGAGAAATTTGAAGACTGGTAGAGAAGGGTGAAGGCTGCCAGCCTAGCCAAATAGAATTTCATACATAATTCTGGCATTTGTAAATATAAATGTAAAATACAGGCTTGTTTCTTAAATGAAAGAAAACACTGTAAATGCTGAACTTCAAGATTGTAGCAACATTGCCATCTGCTGTAAGGAAAACTAAGTCAAGCATTTCAAATCTTTCTTTTGAAGTTAAAATTATTTCATATCTGTACTTTGATCTAGATAGTGGTGCCAAAGAGGCTAGCTGAACACATTCTTTCTATTGTTTTAATTTAAGGAATAATTACTGGAGTGTACATGTGAAATGTCTATTATTGTTGTAGCTTCCTGAGCAGGTGTTAGATTGTTAAATAATGTAGCCTGTTGGCCTGATAACTCCAGGCTGTCAAAATGATATAAGGTGTATACTGGGAAAACCTAAGTGTCAAAATGATGTAATCTGGGAGGGCCCCGCAGAAATGTTTGTTAGTGATTTTAAAAACTATTGCTCAGGGAGTGACTGTAAACATTTTTGTCTGACTATTCAACTCAGCACTGCCTTGCTCTATGTAAGTAAGTTATCTTAGAAGTGTATTTTCTTGTAGAAATAGCTAGGACTATAAAGATTAGACTACGTGTTTTCTGTTATGTCAGAACTGTACTACTGAATTATTTTAAGTTTCTGTGTGATCTCTGAACTCTTGAATAGCACTGTGGTGTAGTAGTATTGTCTTGTGTTTTTAGTATTTATTATTAAATATTTTTAAACTCTTTTCAACTGTGGCTGGTTTATGTAGAGATAATCTAAGCTCTAGAGTACATTGCATGCTTATATGTGATCTTGTATTAAGCCCTTCCAATAAGCCTTGATTGCTTAAGTTACACTAATATTGGATAATAATATTGCACAGTAATAATTGGACACCCTTTTAAGGGCCTTTGGGTAGCTGATAATTATTAGCTGGTGGTGGCAGGAATTACTACTGTACAGTCTGGGCATAGGTGCACAGCTGTGGAATCTGTGTCAGCCTTTCCCAGAAGTGTCTGTGAAGTTGTATAAATACTTATCTCAAAGTGTGTATGTGTGTCAGCTACATGGGCAGGGACACAAAGCACTGGTTGGAGAGAGAGGGTATTGGAGGTTAACTTGCCAGCTAGGCTGAGATCTGGACTCTAAAGCTGTGCCAGTGGGGAGTCACTGTGATCTTTGTGTGCATTTAAGGGAAATTGTACTTTACTGTGTGTATTTGTTATCCTTTCCTCTTATATGAGACGCCCTCTCTGGTGTTAGTGATGAGGATTGAGGCTCCTTGATTGCTGGGCCATGGCATGGGCGTCACATACACTTTGTGTATTCTACACACTTGGGTATACATACTACTCCACAAAGTAACATACTGATACACACTTTGTGTAATACTACTCCCCCCTGTGCACACACTACCTCACACAGTAACACAGTGATATACACTTTCTGTATTACTACTCACTGCTGTCTACACACTACCTCACACAGTAACACAGTGATATACACATTGCACACACTACCTCACGCAGTAACAATGATACACACTTTCTGTACTACTACTCCCTGTTGTGTACAGACTACCTCATGCAGTAACACAGTGATATACACTTTGTGTACTACTACATACTGCTGTGTACATACTATTCAACACACTAACACAGCGATATACACTGTGTACTACTACTCCCTATCATGTATATACTACCTCACACAGTAACACAGTGATATACACTTTCTGTACTACTACTCTCTGTTGGGTACACACTACCTCATGCAGTAACACAGTGATATACACAGTGATGTACACTTTGTGTACTATTACACACTGCTGTACACATACGATTCAACACAGTGATATACACTATGTACTACTACTCCCCATCGTGTATATACTACCTCACACAGTAACACAGTGATATACACTTTGTGTACTGCTATTCCCTGCTGTATATGTACTAACCCACACAGTAACACAGTGATACACACTGTATACTGCTATTTCCTGCTGTGTGTACCTTACCTCACACAGTTACATGAAGGTTTAGGAATCACAAAGTAAAACACCCTGCACATACTATCCCATACAGTAACACAATATGTATTTTGTGTACTGCTGTTCCGTGTTGTGCGTGTATTACAACACACAGTAATATCCATTTCATGTGCTGCAATTACCTGCTGTGTAGTTATCATCTCAGTAACAGTGGTATACACTTTGTGTACTGCTATTCACTACAGTGTACCTAGTACCTCATGCAGTAACACAGTTATGCACACTGTGTTATTGTTATTGCCTACTACCCCACAGAGTAACACAGTAATAAACATTTTTTGTACTGTTGCTCTCTGCTGTGTATGCAATATTTCACGCAGTAACACTGTAATATACATTTAATATACCTCTGTTCTCTGCTGTGTAGGTATTACCTCAAACAGTACAATGTGATATATGTTTTGTGTTCTGCTACTACCTGCTAGGTATGTAATACCCAACACAGTAACAAGGAGGTTTACACATCATACAATGGTACACCCTGTTGTGTATGTAGCACAATACACAGTAATATACATTTTGTGTAATGGTATTCTGTGCTGTCCACATATTACCTCATGCAGGGAATAGCAGTACACAAGGTGTATCTAATAACTCTCACAGAGTTACAAATGCACCAGTCCTAATGCCAGGTGGGAGAGATCTCCTCCAGCACCAGTGCACACCCACCATCTCACCTCATGGTGCAAGCCTGGCATATCAGTGGATGGGTAGAGTTCAAGGAAAAAAAACATCAGATCACAGCATGACTGCCCCACCATTTCCACTCTGTTTTGCCAGTCACAGGGACATTCACAGCCAGGAGCTACAAGGTCTTTCCATTCTGAGGGATGAAACACACCCAGCAAATGGATGCATCCAGGCTTTGGTGCCACTGTGAGGTGACCCTGTTGAGAAAAATCAGTCATAAGAGGTCTGGCATCACCTCCCCTGATCAAGCCCATCTGCATTTAAGGACTGACCCTAAATATCTCGAGGTTGGAGAAGGTTTAACCTGAGGTGAGGGAAGGGGATTTCCAGTAATCCTAACCACATCCCCCTTGCCATAACAACTCACAATGCCCTCCTGCATACTCCCACACATGCACCCATGAAGGCTACCAAGAATAAGTTGATTAGACCAACTCCACATCTCTGATCCAACGTGCTGCTTGCTTCACACCTACTCCTCTGAGAGATACCAGCACAGCAGTGGGTTTCTGAGGACAGATTGGCCAGCATCTGCCACTCACATCCACTCTACTCTGCCAGCATCTTTAGTCTTTAGATCACTACTTCATGCATGACTCTCTGGATAAGAATCACAACTTTATTCCTCTGGGCCCTGAAACCAACATATGTCTAATATAGCACACAGTAACTGAGTGCCTAACATAGCATGTGGTACTACTCATTGCTACCTTCTACCTCACACAGTAGTACACTGCCTTGTAAATTATGCAGTTATCATCGGCACTGTGCATTTATTACTTACTGTTAGGACACTACTTTGCCAAACACTTTAAGTCTACAGTGTGGTGCCCTTCAGTACATCCATCTTACAAATACACGGTAAGACATATTTACCACCTCACCAAAAAAACTGCCTACACATGCAGTGAGTGCGTCACCCTGCTACATATTCCCCACGTTACAATTACAATTATACACACACTGCTAACCCTTCTGTTCATCCAGTGCTTTAAAGTTAAACACTGTTTTATATCATGGGTTATTATTCTGAGCAGCATTCACAATTACTTGCTGAGTAGCTCCCTCCTGGCTGCACACTACATAAAGTACACACTGTTTCACACTTATTACTCTAAAGATGCTGTAATACCAATACCTGAAATGTACTCACTGTCTCACAATTATACACTGTTCTAAACAGGCTGCTCAAAACAACCTGCAATGTACTCCCTGTCTCACCATTACTGCCCTAGATGTGCAGTATTACCAGTACCTGCAGTATACTCCCTGTTTCACACTTACTGCCCTATATTTGTTGTATTACCAATACCTGCAGTATACTCCATGTCCCAAGTTACTGCCCTAGATGTGTTGTATTACCAATACATGCAGTATACTCCCTGTCTCACAGTTACTGCCCTAGATGTGTTGTATTACCAATGCCTGCAGTATACTCCCTGTCTCACACTTACTCCCCTATATTTGTTGTACTACCAATACCTACGATATGCTCCCTGTCTCACACTTACTGCCCTAGACGTGTTGTATTACCAATGCCTGCAGTATACGCCCTGTCTCACACTTACTCCTCTATATTTGTTGTATTACCAATACCTACAGTATACTCCATGTCCCAAGTTACTGCCCTAGATGTGTTGTATTACCAATACATGCAGTATACTCCCTGTCTCACAGCTACTGCTCTAGACAAGTTGTATTACCAGTACCTGCAGTGTACTTGCTGTCTATTATATTCCAGATATTCCAGGCTAGATGTACTATATCACTGCAATCTGCAATGCTCCCAGCATCTCACACATGCACACTGCTTTAGACAGGTTATATTATTACTACTCGTGATGCAGTCATTGTCTTATGCATATACACTGTTCTAGACATGCCATCTTAACTATTATTTCCTATTTTGTGATGCATCTTCACTGTCAAGTTCAACGATTTCTTTTGATTGGCTGTCTAGCTATCTACAAAAAAAGTGAACCGTAAAATATGATGTCAAACTTTTAAAGCATTCCCCTCCCTGTGCTACTTAGATGCATTAACAATGAAGTGGTTTTAAGCTCAGAATAGATGGAATATTTAGAGTTACCACTGCCCTGGATCTAGTACATACTTCCTAGTTTATTATCAAAACTGAGTCAGACAAAGCAAAAAATGTTCATTGCATCGAACCACACCGAACACAGTACGCTGACTAGGTCAGGGTGTCGAATATCATGCCGATTATTTGACATACTGTTTCCCCTACACCTTTCAAACCAGTAACGTAAGTTCTAGTTTTCAGCAGTAAGAATGCACTGCACAACACTGAACTACAAGTTTTTGCAGGTGGGCGAGCCCCCTGTACCACTCCCTAGATAGCACTGCAGTGAGGAAAAGGGTGAATTTCCCGATCCCCACTGTACTTCGATCTCTAGTTCTAAGAGTGACCTCATATGTGCGAATGCACAGTACATTCACTGAATCGGGACTCACATACATGAAGGTTTGGCAACCCGGGATTCAGCCAACTGTAATTCCACATCCCGTGGTCGCCGAACATTCATTCGTAATTGTGATGGTAAACCATACTTCCCCATATTCACTTTCAGTTGCACTGTTCTGAAGATCAGAAGTTGGGACCTCAGAATTTCAAAAAACACTCCACTTAGAGCTTATTTAACACACCCTACATCTCTCTGATGCTCAATTCCTTAAAACAAAAGCAACATTCTGGATCAAAGGCAACTCCAGAAACAATTTATTAAAAAAAATAGCAAATGTTTACACATACAAGTGCTTCCAGGAAGCATTTGTATGTGTAAAACTTTACTATTTTTTAAATTGTTTCTGGAGTTGACTTTGAGCCATAGTGGTGCCTTTGTTTTTAAGGTTAATATTTCTCCTGCCTCAGCATTACCTACTTGAACTACCTTGTTTTAGCTGTTTCTCTATTCCGTCCATCTACGCCATACTTTACTTCATACCACAGGTTACTCTCCCTGAAAAATGACCAAGAGGGGTTTGAAAAAGCCATCATTTACAACAGAAGTGTCAGAAATAAACTAAACTAAACTCTATTCCAAATTGGGTTGAACAGGAAAACCTAGATATTGCATTGTAGCCATTACAATATATTGGCTTAATCCATGCATTAATCTCTACAACTAAATTAACCAACACATCTACTCCTTCTGGAAACACTTGATTCAAAATCTGAGGGAGGAATGCTACTCCACATTGCCAAAAGCATTACATGTTCACCACAACAAATCTCCTAATCTAATCATGAACTTAACTGGGTAGCTTGTGAAATAATTTTAGGACACCTAAAATGCCTGAAGTGCATTATATCATTCCATCTGTCTCCCTAGAATTAAGACAATACATTACTGGATGTATTGCTATATCAGCAGCTAAACATAATAGCATTTTTATGGGTGACCTAAATACAAACTACTTGCCTTCTGCTAAGAAGCAATTCAGTAGAACCTTCTTTAGTTCTCATCTTCACCAAATGGAGTTCTATCCCACAAGGTTCTAGAATTGGACGTGGGTCAGCAATCCACTGAATGCTAACAAAATAAACTAGACAGGTTGACCAAGCCCACAGCTTCAGTGACTACTGTGCACCTGGTAGTACCAATAGGTCTAGGTATCCTTCAATATCTATATATTTCTATTTTGCCATTGTAAAACACTACTATCTCTTACTGTCAAGTAGTGTCTGTGTGTGAGCACATCTCATCCTCTCACAGAAGGGCTGGATAGTGTTCAATATTTTCACTACACCTCTTTCTACTGCAGGACATGTACTCCTGTTGGTACATTCTAAAAATAACCAGTCCAGATGGTAGGCAATGTTAATTAAAACAGCAGTATTTAAAGCAAGACACCCCCCAATCACATGTAAAAATACATTCTCTTCAGGTCCTGTTGTTCACAAGCTCTTCCAAGTTCTCTTACCACCCATCATTATTAAAGAAGTATCTCATTCTTTGCACTCTCTAACTTTGTTCTTCAGCTGCTAATTCCCACACAATAAGAAGGGCATTCATTTTAGAAAGGCAGCAAGGCCTGCTCTATTTCTGCTCCAGAATTATAGAACTTTATCATCCCACCTTTTACCTTGGTGCTTACCACAAATTTTCCAATCAGCATTAAAAAATTAACTTAAATTACAAATGCAATACAGGTAAAATATTAGCATCATGTAATCTTCCTCTGTTTTGTATTCATTACAAATTAAGTTATCAAATGGACTCAAGCACTCGTATTAGCTTCACCACTGATCATGGGCTCCCATCAGGTTGCAGATTTATCATTTTTTCACACATTTTTTGAGTCTTTCTGTTTTATATAAATTTGAAAAAAAATTGCACTGTAATCTGGTTTACTTAGCTAATCTTTTCTTATGAAACGACTATATAGTTAGTCTTTGTAATGAAAGTTGGTTGACTTGTGTCATATAATCACTTCCTAGATTTACTAAGATGACTGTACTTACTCGTATCTTATCAAAGTGAAAATATCAGCTGTAAGGGGTCAGTACCATTACAGGTACAAAGGCCTGATTATAATATCTTAGCAAAATGAAAATATCAGTTGTAAGGGGTCAGCTGCATGGTACACAGGTACAAAGCCCTGATTATGATACAGGTTAGAAGCTACCCAAAGGGCTGGAAGAGTTGATCAGTAAAAGTGGGACTAAACAGCTGATGCCAACTCAATCTGCCTAGGAAGGGATGTGGTTCAATATGTTGCAACTCTGACTCCCACAGTGAAGCAGAGTACAGTTTGCAGCGTATGATCTGGGTGCAGCATATGATCTGGGGAGAGTACCGTTTGCAGCATATGGTCTGGGGACATGCATTTGATTCTGCCAAACTGTAATAAGCACTAACCTTTTGTGAACATGTGCAGATCAATAAACATCCCTCTGGTGAGAAGGCAAAACACAGCTTACCACAAGAGATCATGCATATCAGCCACCTGCTTGGCAGCCACTTAGGCATTGCCAAGAAACCCTGATGTCTACCCAGACTGTGTATCCAAGGATCAGCTCTTGCCCCAAGGAGAACAGTTAGATTAACTTACTGTAAGAGGTCTGATGATTTGCAGACAATGGGGATAAAAAACACAAAATCAGATAAAATGATTTCCTTCATATTCCTGTGTGTTTTTATTTCTCTCTACTTCATACTGTATTATTTTAACTGATCTGTTGCTTTCATTTGTTATAATAAGGTTGTGGCTAAAAATGGTCACAGTCTGTAGTTCATCTAGCTGTTCAAACTAAATAAAATACCTAGTGTGCGTCCATTATGTCACTGTTACACACCACTTTAGACATGCCGCTGCTGATACCTGCCAACTGTTCTGTCCTGCATAGCTATTATATGTACTCTACATAAAAATTCCCATGTAACTACATTTTGTTACTCAGTAGACATCTTTCATCATCCTTCCAATAAACAGTTTAGTGAAGCAACAGAGTTTATTCATAGCAGTGTTGAGAGAAAAAAAATCAGAAAATAACTCACTTGGAAATTTGTGTCTGGAACCCCTCCAGTTTTGTCCTTATATTAGTCATTAACTCGAACACTTTTTCCTTAATGAAGAAAGGAAAAATATGCATTACATGAAATGTTTACTGGAAAGAAGCAGCTTGGCTTTGGTATTGAATAGCTTTATCTTGATCTCAAACATTAAATTACACAAAGGGTAACCAGTGATATTTACCAAAACAGCAGAGGTAGCCTTTTACAGCAATGACCTGCCACCAACCCAACAAATCACATTCAAATCCCATCACAGTCTCTGCTCACTGTATACACACGGCAATTCATTTATTTTAGTATTATTTATTTTACTGATTTTTTGGCAGGGTACTCCCATAAAAACAATGGTTATTTCTCAGGTGAGACCCTAGTAATATACCTACAAGTTTAACAATTGCAAAATTATAATGGAATATAAAATGCAGCCACAACAGTACAAGTAAGTTAATAAGAAATCAGGAATAATGCAAAACGTGTAAAAAATGTAAATCTAGTAACTTGAAAGATTTTATGTAAAAACATTATGCTTTGTAAGTCATTAAAATTCCCACCAGATTCAGAAATATTAAAGACCTCATAACAACTAGTATTCATACTAGTGCAGCGGTAGCATTGTAACCTCACAGCAAGAGGTTATCCAGTTCAATTCTTGGCTATCGCTTTGTGTGTGGAGTCTGCATGTCCTCCCTGTGTTCATGTGGGTTTTCTCTGGGTACTCTGGTTTCCTCCCACGTTACAAAGACATGCATCTGGAGTGTTTCTCCTCGGGCCTCCACTGAAAATAGCCTCATTTCAAGTTGGACTTTCCCGGTAAACAAATGTTAAATAAATAAATATTCATGGAAAAAAATGTCAAGTCCGCGAACTGAAAAGTCCTTGGGAAACAACAACTTTCCATCAATTGCAACTAATATTCACTGCAACAGCACAGGTGGCAGACAGCAAAAACCGTTCAAGCATTCAAATATCTCCCACCTTTCACTGCTCAAAGATCCTGAAACCATGGACTAAAAATGATGCACTGTAACTTAGAAATGCCAAAAATATACTCAGACATACATCTTTAGGCAAGACTAAACATAATGCTCAAGTTATTTAATGGAATCTCTTTTGGCTTAATATGCAGGTAACAAAGAAGTAGACATTCAGCATTCACTTGGGAAAGTTTATGTATTGTGTAGTGCAATTTTTTTTGAAATTATAAAGAAAATGCATATTATACACAAAAAAAATGCAGGTGAGTACCACCAGTCAAAATAAGAGACAAGCAATCCATCTTTTCGTAAACAAAGCAGTTTAAAAAGTGAAGTATAAGTGACACAAACAGCTGGAACTATGAATATAGCCCAGCTGAATCTGGATCATGTAACAGACCTGGCAACTGAAGGCTGCGAAGAGATGGAGTGGCCATGGTCTGCTCATCCATCTGACAGAACGGTGGAGTGGTTGTTACCTATGCACCTGCTGTTTGACGGATGGGTAATAGCCTCAGGAATATGGGTCTACAGAGATGACACTGACTAAGGAGTGCTGTGACTCTCGCCAAAGGGGCAAGCATGATTGGGAACAGCCACGCATTCCAGCCCCAATAGTGTACACATAAAATGCATCAACTGGCCTCTAAATTTAGTGAAGTTTATTGCCAGGGTTTCCCCAAAAGTCATCAAGATAACACTGTACCAGGGTTTCATCATCTTTTTCAGTCAGTCAGTCAAATCAAGGGGTCTCCCACCACAGGACTGTGGTTTAGAGGTTAAGTTAAGACCTGTGATCCTGGAAAGAAGAAGATATCTGAACAGCAAGCTGATAGCCACAGCTCTGCTGGTGTGGAGCAGCACAGTTGTGAGCAGAAGAAGAAGAAAAGGATGTCAGAAAGAAAGATACTGATGCCGAAAGGGATAAAAAAAAAATACATATATATACTTGAATGCAAACTAGCTATGGACTGCAGGTATTGTAAGAAACCTTTTTCTCACATATAAGAAAGTGATCCAAGGCCAGTGCATGGGAGATGCTTAATAGGTAAGAGTCACAACTTATTACATGCATAGAAAACACACAATGTTTTAAAATTGCTACATTACACTTCATTTTTTATATAGTATGTTCATAGGTAGGTACTAGGCTATCGTCCTGAGGGCCAAAGCAAACCTAGCCAACGGTGTATTTGCTTTCACCACCCATGTATTGTTAAATTCCTACCCCTCTATCGAGCAGTGCATCAGACATAATCCCAAGGGTGAATTTCCTATCACCCATCCACTCATCAAGGTTTTTCTTGAATAGTGCTAATGATGAGCTTTGCTTGATGTGGATGGGAATCTTGTTCCAGAGCATGGGAAGTCTCTGGGACACAAATCTATCCCTCCAGCATGTCCTATTTATTGCTGTGGTGAGGTTTAGGTCCCTAGAGCACGTAGCTTGGGGAGACTGGGATTTCAAGTGGAGCATGTCCAATTATTCCAGGTTTGACATAGCTTTGTATACGAGATAGAGATCTCCTCGGTAAGCGGTATGCGACCGAGTTTGAGTTTCTTGAGCCGGTGGGCATAGGGCAATTGTTTGAGGCCAGCGATCCTCTTGGTGAGGTACTTTTGGGGTCTCTCAAGTTGTTGTAGATGTTTTATGAGGTACATCCCAAATGGGGTATTGTATTCAATGAGGGGTCTGATAAGTGATGAGTAGAGGGGAATGATGACTTCTTTATTTCTGGATGCAAATCCTTTTGTGATTAAGTGGGACACTTAGAAAGATTTTCTGACCACTGTGGCAATATGTTTATCAAAGGAGAGGTTACTATCCACTTGGGTCCCAAGGTCTCTTATCACACTTTCTGTGTTAAGTGAACTTCCCCCATTTGGTAATTCATGGGTACTGTGTTTTGCCAAAGGGGATAACAATGCACTTTTTGGTATTTAGTTTGAGGCCATGATTTTGACACCAGTCAGGCCCTTTTGCAGGATGTCTACGTCGGCAGGGGAATCGATAATGGCACCCAGTTTGCAGTCATCTGCAAGCTTGGTTAGCCATAGACCCTTGGTGTTCGCTTGCACTTCAGAGAAGTATATACCGAACAAGAGGGGTCACAGGACTGAACCCTGGGGTACTCCACTTGTCATTGGTTTGGAGTCGGATCTGGAATCAGCAACTCTTACCATGTGGGTTCTATCCTAGAGCCAGTTGGCCATCCATCTCATGATGCAAGGGTTTATGTTAAGGTTGGTGAGTTTATCAATGATTCCTGAATGAGGGATAGTGTCAAAGGCTTTTGCGAAGTCCAAGTAGGCTGTGTGAACTACCTTCCCCTCGTCTATGGCCTTTGTAACCGTTTCAAAGGAGTCTACCAGTTTAGGAGACATGACCTACCTTTTACAAATCCGAATTGGGCAGCGTCCAGAGTTTGGCGGTTATCTATATCTTTGTTTATGAGTTCCATGATGATACACTCCATGGCCTTGCAGACCAGGTTTGTCAGGCTAATAGGTTTATAGTTCCTGGGGTCTGTAATGGTTCCTCCTTTGTGGAGAGGAATAACCATTGCTATGTGCCATTCTGTGGGCACATAGCCTGTGGTTAGGCTGTGGTTGAACATGGATTGTAGGTGGGGGGGGCTAGTTCATTTTGGAGTTCATGTAAAACGCAGCCTGGGATGTTGTCTGGTCCCATGGATGTTGTGTTTTTGGCTTTAGAGAGTGCCATTTTTACTTGTGTGTTTGTGATTGTCGGGGCTCTACAATCATCTGGTATAGTTATGGGCCCTTTAGGGGGTGAGGGGGGGGGTAAAGTTTGCACTGAACCTATCTGCCAAAACGTTGGCAATATCAGTTGGCTGTATATATTTTGTGCTGTTCTGTTGTAGCTCGGTGCAGCTCGGGGTGTTGCCATGGAGATTCTTGACATAGCTAAAGAATGCCTTGTGGTTGTCTTTGGAATCTGTGGCAATTTTTCTTTCAAAATTAGCTTTGGAGGATTTTATGAGAGATCTTAGTTTCTTACTGAGGCTCGTCAGCGAGTTCCTCCATACCTGGATTTTTGCTCTCTTTTGCAACAGTTTCTTCCTTCTGTTGTAGAGTTTGTTAATGGCAGGGGACCACCAGATCGGCTTCCTTTTTTTGGAGGATAGCATCTTGGTTTTGTTGGGGATAGCACGATCCATGCACTCGTGCAGTTGCTTGTACAGTGCATTTGTGTAGGATTCAGCAGTCGTGACTGTATTGCCTGTGTTATCCATCTGCAGGGGTGTCGCGAAGTTAGTCACCTCAGTTTTAAGGAGCGTGAAGTTCACTTTGAAAAATTTTTACGATGGTTTTCTTGTGTGGGGGTGGGGTCAGGATGTGGACATCTAGGGTGATTAGTTTATGGTCTGATCTAACCAGCAGGAGTTGATCTCGGGTGCTGAGCATCAGTCACCCATGTTGGTAATGACCAGGTCCAGAATTTTCTTGCCCCTGGTGGGGGCGTTGACAAGTTGATCCAGTGCGTTAGAGTTTATGAACTCCAGGAATTCCTGAGTCAGGAGGTTAGCACAAGAGTTGTTTTCACAGTTAATGTTTGGGTAGTTGAAATTGACCAATATTATGGTGTTTGGTTGGACCCTTATTTTTTCCAATGTCCCCAGGAACGAGGAGTGGGCGTCCTGGGTCATGGTACCACTCTGACTGCTATATTCCTACAGTTTACAATACCAGACAGAGATTGCCTGTTAAGCAAACTTAAAGACAAGGACATTATTTAACATGTTTTCCAGGCCCAAGATTCCTGACAGGAGAATTCTGAAGGAGCGTGCCCTTTATCAGCTAGAAACTATGCTATCCATATTAAATTATTCAATATGAATAAATACAGCTCCATTTAGTTCCTATTTACAAGGGGACCTTCAAGAGCTTTTGTAACTACAATATGTTCCACCACAAACATGTCTGTTTTGGCAAATTTTGGAGGAAAATAGAGTTGACAATGTTGCAGACACCCTAGCTGAGCAACGGTATACTTGATGTTAACAGACAAACTGCAAACCCTTTTCATTTTCTGTGAGTACCTACAGAATGCCTTGAATCAAAGTCTTAAAGTGGACATGCTATATTTAAACTTTAGAAATCCATCTAACTTATCAAAATACCCTGCTTATGAAGATTCCTGCCAATCTCAAAAAACTTTATTAAATCAGGTATCTTTAACAACTAAATGACAGACATGCATACAACATACTCTGAATAGTTTCTTTTCACAGCTGGCAAGCTAGTGTTCTGTTTACAGGCATCTTTACTACTTCTATACCTAGGATTGTGAAAAGATGAATAAAAGCTGTAATTTTTTTTTCAGCAAAGACACAGCAAAGATGACAAATGTAAATAAAATAAAATAAAACCTGTAGTTTTACTTTTGGTAAAAATGCACCCAGACAAGTATGGCAGATTGGTGGCAGTAAGGAGTTACTGAGAGGGTTGAAGGATAACACTGGCATGTATTTGTACTCTCCATAAAACTACTACTATGAAGCTTAAGTGAATTTTGGGAGAAATGATCAGCATTCAGCAAGCCATATATTTTTTAGACAAGGTCTGAAATTTGGTTTACAATAGTGAGGATGTATCAGGGGGACTTAGGAAGGAAAATACAACAGAGGATAGATTTCTGTAGAAATATATGATAACATTTGCTATGGAAGATGTAAATTCAGTAGTGATAACTCTAGAATTTGCATATAATTCTCCAAGGTACAATAACTGGGATAGGCCGTATAGAATTATATTTCACGAGTGCTGGAATACAATGTGTGAAATGGCTCCTGACGGTACTCATTGCAGTGTGGAGAGAAAGGCACATTCCAGATGATTGAAGAATAAACATACAAGTGCCACTGTTCAAGAACAAAGAGGGCATTCACAACTGTGGGCAGTATAGAGGTATCAAACTCTTGTCACAGTGCATTAAAGTTCTGGAAAGGGTGACTGGTAAACAAATATGCAGAGTGGTAGAAAGTAAGATGGGAGATGAGCAGTTCGGATTCAGATCAGGACACAGTACAAATGACCCGATGTTTGCAATGTGGCAGATAGTTGAGAAGAAGCTAGGGATGAGCAAAGAATCCAACTGGGCATTCATACACTTGGAGAATGCATGTGACAAGGTCCCAAAAAAGCTGATTTGAGCAGTTCTGCTGTGGTTTGAAGTCTCAGAAACATTGGTAGAATTTGTGCAAGCTATGTGCAAAGACCCAGTACGAACAATGTTCGATCTCACAGGAGGGTTCCCAGTGGGGGTGGATGTACATCACTGTTCAGCTCTGAGCACAGTGCTGTTCATACTGGTGATTTTTATTATTTTATTTATTTTACGTTTGTTTGCCAGGAAGGTCCAACTAGAGAAGAGTCCTTTTTCTGCGGAGACCTTTACAACAAAGAGACAAGTACATAGATACACATTTTACATATTCCCCATACAGAGTTTTACATATAAATATAAGAAAACTTACTACATTAGGAAACAAGTCAGAGGGGACAGATCAATAAAGTTGCTGTATGGAGACAATGTGGCATTACAGATGGACTCTGAGAAAGAACTTCAGCAAAGGATAGAGAAATGGAATGCAAAACTGAAGGCATATGAAATGAAAATGCGTAAAGATAAGACAGCTGTAACGGAAGAAAATGGGGGAATCAAAGGAAACAGCACTGAGATAGAAGGGAAAATACTAGAACAGGTTAACAGCTTCAAGTATCTGGGAGGGGTGGTTGAGAAAAGGGAAGTCTAAATCAGGAGGGCAAAGCTAGAATCAGAGGGGCTGCAGACATTATGGTGGTACTGTACAAAATGATAAAAGGATGAGGGAGGGTATTTGTGAGGGGATATAATGAGAACACTCTATACTCCAGGGGCAAGTGCATGGAAGGAAGTTAAAGAGAAAGGCTGGGGAGCTTGTGTGGCATGGAAAGGGTGCCATTTAAGGGTAACTTTCCTTTTCACAGAAAGGGTGGGGACCCTGGAACACACTACTACAGGCAGCTGCACAGTGTAGTTCAGTGCACAGATTTAGGGATGCCTGGGTCAGGTACTGAATCATCATGAACAGGGCAATGACTCCGCTGCAAGACACACTCAGGCAGACATGAGCTTCCCTCAGGACCTTTATACATAAGTAGGTCCAACATTATGCTGTATAGTTACTAGTAAATACAAATGCAAACCGACTCAATTCTAAATGTGACATTTGCCTTTAGATGTAAGTGGTACACTCAAAACAAACAAATAAGGCATAACATTGTGCTCCTCTTTTCCTTAAGTCATGAGAGTACTAGATTTCTAAATGTGAACTTTACATAATGCACTTTAACCCTTGTGGTTCCCATGTCCTCCAGCACAGACAGCAGACGTGTGTGTTGTGTGTGTGTGTGTGTGTGTGTGTGTGTGATCCATTACCTGGTGTACAACTTGAAGGGGGCAGGAGATGAACACATGATGACCGTTTTCCTTTGTGGAATGTTGAGATGTAGGTCACTTTCACAACTTCATAGGATTTACTACTTGCAACTTGTTCCTGTCTGCCTGGGAGGTGACGTCTTGGTGTGTGCTTCAACGGTTTGTACTTTTTGTGGAGTGGAACTATGAGTTTGTCGTTGGATCAACCTTCCAGTCCAGGCAATCGTGGTCTCCCTCATTCGGAGACAGAGAATGATAACTTCAGTTTGGCCTCGCTTTTGCGAGACCTTTCTCAACGGATGGATGCTTTTTCTTTAAAGCTTGATGTACTAGAAAAACGGGATGTTTATTCCAATAAAGCTAAGCCAACCGGAACTTCAGCGAGACCAGAAACCGCCGAAACAGCTACTAAGGATATTTTGGGTGCTGTATCTAGGAACGATACAGCAACAGGATCGATACCACCTGGCCAAGGATTCAATGTGATGCGTTCACCGAACATGGTTCATAACGCTACTCCATTGAATGGAAGTACACAAGAACAGCAATTTCCACCGCTGGGTTTTAACCAGCAACACCATGATGTACCAGGAGCCCCTAAAGTGAATGAATGGATTAATAACATGGACAACATGATGTTTGTTCCAGGACAGGAACCACTGGCCACAAATTCTGCGAATAAATCAGTAAGTAATGACACTATTGTCGATTATTTGAAGAATTTTGATACTAGCCTTTTAAAGTTAAAAAGACTACAATTAGAAGTACAATACTTCAGACAATGTCAACTTGAAAAATTGATCCCTAAGGGGTTAAGGTCATCTTTTTGTCCAACAGGACTATTTTTTGACCCTGATTTTAATAAGGAGTTGACATTATTTTTTAATGCACAAGGTTTACAGCTCCTTGATGTCTTGGTAAAATATTATAATATTCAAATTAGTAAACTGACTAAGGAAGTTTCTGATTTGGATATAATACTTAGGAATGATTTAGACTTTGAACGTTATAGGTTCGATTATACTCGGACCTTTACAAGTATAGACCTATTTATCGAAAAATCTAAAGCTACTAAGAATAAAAAGCTAATGAGGGACAGAATAGCATACGCTAACAACACAGCGTATGTAAAATTAAGTGGACAGACTAACACTGCTTTTAAAGACTTAACGAATGGGGGACAGGACCAGAACTTTCCTCCTAACGTGAACAACTCTGACTACGACCATGAAGGTACGGACACACCAACTTTAAGATGTAGCAACAGAATACAGGAAAAAGTTAATAAAAATGGACCCCCCCATTACGTTAACAATAGACAGTCGAATTGCAACAATAATTTTAATAATGGTCGTTTTTTTAGAACCACGGAACTTCAAAGCTCAGCAGAAGAAATGGAACAAAACCAGATATTAACATCTTTTACTTCTGCTAATTGTAGTAATTCCACTACAATCTTTAACGATGTACCAGCTGTATCTGAAATAATGACAATGGACAATACTCATACTAATAATTTGACTATACTGACTAATAAGAAAGGTGATTTTAATATCTATAACTTTTCTAGTGTACAGTTGGACCCTTGTTTAATTGAGTTACTTGCTTATGGTAATACCTTTGTCCCTACAAGGAAATGTAACATTCCTAGGACCATTATTGATTTAAAGTGTTTTGTAAGGAAACTTAATTTGAATATTCTTTTTAGTAACACTAACATCATATAAGATCATAAGCTCAAATTAGCTAGTACGTTTAATCCTCCTTTACATACGGTACTAGCATCTTTTGAAAAATCATGTGAGATTGACATAAGGAGTTTAGGGCAAAAAACTGGGTTAACAAAAAGACAAGTAAACTACAATACAACCATTGAACAAAATGAATGCCTTAAGCAACTTTGTGCCTCGGCAACTAGGGTCATTAAACCAGATAAAGGAGGTGGTTTGGTCATTTTTGACAACCACTCCTATACTGAAAAGATGGAACACATATTATCTGGTCCAGCGTACACTCAGTCATCGGTTAATGAACTAAATATGTCAAAAACAAGGACAAGAGGTTACTTTAGAGACATGTTTTTAGAAGGCAAAATTGATATAGATACATTTAACTACATCGATATCAACATGTCTAAAAATCCTGTGATTTTCGGTGTTCCGAAAATACATAAAGATTTACATAACCCTCCATTACGTGCACTAATCGATGGTCGCCTTTCGATTACTTATCCTTGTGCACAATTGGTAGAAAGGATTTTAGCTAAATACTTGAGATTGATACCTCATATATGTAAGGACTCATGGTCCTTTTTGAGTAGTATGAACAACATGGTGTTTGAGAATTCCCATAATTTTCTTACGATCGATGTGGTCGATCTTTATACATCGATTCCACATCTAGAAGCAGTGGAATGGGTTTCTCTCATGCTTGAGGACTTGGGAGCAGTAAAAAATGAGATAGATATAGTGTCTGAGTTGTTGGATATAATATTGACATCTAACTATTTTATTTTTAACGAAAAAGTATATTTACAAACACAAGGCGTAGCAATGGGGTCACCTTGCGGGGCCACAGTCGCCAATTTTTTCATGGCGTACTGGGAAAAAATATACCTATTTGACAATGCCATCAAGGAGAAAATAAAACTATATACTAGGTACCTGGATGACATCTTCATTTTGTTTGATGGAGATGTAGATGAAGCTACGAACTTAGTAGAATATTGTAACAATTCTACCCCTTTTTTGAAATTCACTTTTACTTTTTCTACTATTGAAATAGACTACTTAGATGTAAAACTATCTAAGGACAATATTAACTCTGAATACATTTCTTCAATACATAGAAAAACATATTGTAATTCTCTATTACACTTTAAAAGCTCACATCCTTACAAACAGAAAAGAGCTATTATTAAAGGACAGCTCATAAGAGCAGCCAGAATGTGTAATAGAGAAATAGCTTTTTATGATGAATGTAAAAAACTTGAAAATATGTTCACAAGCAGAGATTACCCCTTAGATCTGTTTTTAGAACTTCTGTATGAAGTTAACAAAAGACTGAATGGGATTTATTTTCCTCTTCTTAAAAAGAGAATAACTGTAACTGAAGTTCTTACATCGACTGCTGATATGGATTTAACCAATACAACACTGGAGAATACAAGTAGTAATAATGCCTTCGAGAGTGTTGAAGCTTTTAAAATTAGCTTTATATCTACATTCAATAGTGATTCATTGGATATTCAACTAATTTTAATGAAGAATTGGCAGTACATATTAAATAATGAAGAATTAATAGAAAAATTGGGTAATAGACCTAAATTCGTATATAAGAGAGGGAGAAATCTGAAGTCCATCCTTGAAAGTAATAATAATTCTAACAACAACACTAAAATGAAGGGATGTAAAAAGTGTGGTTTTTGTAAATACTGTCATTATATTAATAATTGCAGTACTTTCCAAGTAGGTGGGAACAGATATTACATTAACTGTAACCTTAACTGTACTTCTAAGTCTATAGTTTATTTAGCACGATGTAATTGCTGTGAAGCTTATTACGTAGGTAAAACTGACCGTAAATTTCGTGATAGGGTATATGAGCATTTATATGCAATAAGAACAAAGAAATGCGACAATGCCCTAGCAAAACATTGTGAGAAACATGTAGGACATAGTTTTAATTTCACAGCTATAGACTCAGTACCATATACTTTGAGGGGGGGACCTGTTAACATCTTATTAGAGGTCCGCGAACTGGAATGGCAGATATGTTTGAACTCTTTCTGCTTTCCAGGACTTAATGAAAGTTGTAATATAAGTTGCATATTAAAAATGAAAAATTTCCTAAGAAAGAAAAATACATAATAGGGATCCATCAACATAATGCATTCTTGGTTAACAACTAAGCAGTAATGTTCATGAACGAATTGATTATGTGGACTACATTATACTTCCTTATTTACTTAAATAATATATAAAATTACTATTATCCTGAGTTATTTACTTTATACTTTATACTTTATCAACTGATACTCACTATAAACAATGCTAAATTAGGGAGGTTTCATAACAATACACAGTATATAACAGTTTAGTTTATTTACCACTGGACACTCACAGGGGTTTATTCTGACTTAACACCATAGGGTTATATTGTTACAATAGTATAGTACTCACAAGTAGTTTGGGTGATACTAGTGTTAAGTTGGTTATTATGAATGTACACTGATGTAAACCTGTAAGAAAACATCTTAACAATATGGTATTAAACAAACAACAATATTGAATTAGTTGATATACCCACAGTGCGTGACTTTTAATGCACTGGTTCTTTAAATGTCTGATTTTATCAAATACGTCATGTAATGTATCTATATATAATTGGCGTTTTTTTAAAAAAGGTGTTTTATGCTGAAGAAGCTGTGGTGTTACTACGGCAACAACGCTGTTTTTTATTACAAATAAAAGCATTAGTTTTACGTATTTTTGGATTCGTCTTTCACAACTTCATAGGATTTACTACTTGCAACTTGTTCCTGTCTGCCTGGGAGGTGACGTCTTGGTGTGTGCTTCAACGGTTTGTACTTTTTGTGGAGTGGAACTATGTAGGTCAGCAAGATATAAACCCAACTCATAAGAACTCCTGTTAAGAATTCAAGCATGTGTGTGTGTCTCTCCATGGGTAGACAAGTGCATGTGTGTGCCTCTCCATGGGTAGACAGGTACAAGTCTCACATCACACTGCTATCTCAAGAAGGGAGAAAATAAACAAAGGATTTATTTCTGGAGCACAAAACTCTACAATATGTTATGAAAGAAAAATAGCCAAGGAACTGCAGCTCAGTCTGGAATTAGGTTTGATTAGGTTTGATATTACATAACACCCGAAATATAACTCATTCTGACAAATGTTCCTCATTTTAATTATAGAAAAGCCCATGTTCCTCACAGTTACATAATGAAAGGATATGCCACATGTTTGTTGAAAGAATTCTTTTAAGTGATATTCATGATAAATAAATCAAAAGAATTTACTATACATATAAAATAACACATTATAACCATCATATTAGCTTCCTAGTTGAAGTTGTAAGTGTTCCACATCTGACCCATTTATTCCACATTATGAGAGGTAGTGCTTCTCATTTTGGAGATGGAAGGTTGACAGCTATGCTGCTTACATGGTGAAAGGTTCTCAGCACCAGGATAAAGTTATACTTGAAAATTAATAAAATAAAAAATGAATTAAATTAGAAAAATATTAAACCCAAAAAATGTGTTTTTATTGCCACAGTAATATTTATGATAGGAACTGTAGGCCCTCACCCCACTAAGGACCAGCAGTCTCATCTGGGGATGTTACAGCTGCACATACAAAACTGGCACAGTTTCTTTCAAACACACCAATTCATTTTTTTGTCCTAGGATGTTTGGAAGAAATATTCCTATTATGATTACCAAAATATGGCTGCCCTGAAATAAGCTTTGGAGTTGTTTAATCTACAAGGTTAGATTTTTTTTTAAGAAGGAAAGGACAAAATCAAGCATGGAAAAAAGTGCAGCTGCAATGGGAGATTATATTAAATAAGAAGCTACGTGAAAAGCAATACATCATCAAGAAATATAAACAAGGTTAAAAGTCCTTATAGTTATCTTAGACAAGGTAAAAGAGTGCAAAAGACATTTTTACTGGACTTCAAGATAAAGGACTTCAGTAGGTATGAGCTAATTAAACAATAAATCTTGCCAGAGTATCTGGTGTGACTAAAAAATAGCATGTCATTTTAAAATCTATAAATAAACTGTATGGAACTAATTTTTCATCTGCAGTTCAAGACCATAGAGTATGCACCTCATATTTACTAAAAGTGCACATCACTGACTTTGTGACTTGCATGTACTCAGCATACAATACATTTTTTATGTCTTACATTTTTATTGTTTTGGCTGCTGAGGTGTGAAAGACAAAAGACAGAAAGACACAATGTCAGTTTCTTGAACAGCTTTAATGTATTTTTTTTAATTCTTATTAGATATTTTCCAAACATTGTGCAGCTTTTTAAAAATTTGTAATCGATATTTGTTCACACCCATCTCAAGGTTGAACTCCAAAGCAGTGCTAATTCCAAAACCAAATTCTGACCCAACAGATCCAGCAAACTATACACCAATAGCCCTAATAAATACTGACCTTAAGATCCTAGCTCATGTTATAGCAAATAGACTTAAGAATGTACTCCCCTCTATCATTTCCCAAGAACAAGTGGGCTTTATGATAAACAGGCAAACAAGTGATAACACCCTCCTTTTAGATACCATTATCAGACTTAACAGTGACAAATGCACCAGATATGTCCTCACGGTGGATGCAACCAAAACTTTTGATAGAGTTAATTTACATTTCCTATTAATATATTGCCTTTATATGGTTTTCCTCAGGAATTCATTAAGGTTCTATATCAGAAAGCTTCTACCACTATTCAGATAAATAAGCTCAAAACTAACCCTATACTGTTATCCAATGGTACAAGACAAGGTTGCCCTCTTTCCCCATACCTCTTTAATCTTTATCTAGAACCTCTCCTTCTGTTTATTTCACAAAAAAACTTCCATCACATACCTAGAATCTATAATACAAATCTTATATTCTCTGCTTTTGCTGGTGACTTAAATATATATTTTCAACTTCCCACTACTGACCTCCCAAAAATACTTAAAGCTATAGATGAGTTCTCTGAAATCTCTAACTATAATTTAAATCTAAACAAATCCCACATATTTCCCATGAGTCTTATAGGTCATAAGGAATTTTACTTTCCCATGAGTGAGATCAAGATAAGTTACCAGATAAAATATCTAGGAATAATATTTACTCCTGACTTTAAGGATATGATGAGGAATAACCTATTGCGTACATGGACCAGTATTGAAAGTGATATCAATAATTGGAAGAATATTAATATGTCATTACTCTCAAAAGCTAGTGTTAAGATGAACCTTTTACCGAGAATACTCTTTCAACTAAATGCTACTTTCCCCCAAAATTCTTTCTTGATATAGAAAAAGCTATATCAAGATTCTTATGGTACCCCAAATCCACTAGAATTAAATATGACAAACTTGTACTTACCAAAGATAAAGGGGAATTTGGGTTACCTGATTTCAAACTATATTATAGTATAATTACTGCCTATAGACGAATACAGATAATAAGCCATGACCCGTATGTAAATACCTGGACACCCCAATGGACCAAAATCTGGTCTGAACAACTGAAATCCCTTAGGTATAACAGCAAATCCCTACCATTTTTAAACCTAAATCAAAATGGCATATTCACGAAGAATATACACCCACTAATTAAATACAAGATTCTTACTACACAGAAATTATTTAAATCATTGCAATTATTAGATGCTCTTGCCTTTATACAACCACTCCACCTAAATCCCAACCTACTAATAAACAATAAACACTTAAATCTAACAAATTACCCTCTGATAAAAGAACATACAGTATGGAAAATATACCAATGGAGAGAATCCAATATACAACAAATAAGACTAGAACTAAATCTTACTAAGAAATCTACCGTTATTCTTACCCAAATCCATTATCTCATAAATGCTAAATTCTCACAAACACAAGTCGACTTGCAAGATATTAACTTAGTAAAACTAATACTAGAAAACCCCAAGATGAAAGGGAAATCAATTTCTAGGACATATAAACTTGTAACATAAAACACCAGAATTCTCTATTATTTTCAAACTATTGGCAAGAAAAAATACAATCTCTGACAGATGAAAATAAGAGACTGGCCATTGAGAATACAATAAAATTCATTCCTTTTAAGAAGCTACTATATACATAAATTATGATAAATAACAACGTATACTATACCCCATCAAAACTAAATAAGTTCAATTCCAACTTCTCGCCTATATGTCCTGACTGCCCAAACCAAACTGCAGATATTTTCCATGTCATGTGGAAATGTAACAAGGTACACAACCTATGGTGCTCTTTAAGAGCTAGGTTAGAGAAGATGGGATATGAAAAATCAACCCTGTCATGGGAGACAGCTACATTACACATTAACACGACTCGACTTCCAAAAATAAAAAAAAATGTCCTTATCACGATGTGTGCCCTTATTAAATTTTATATCACTAAAAATTGGAATGTCACATCTCCAATTACATGGGAAGGCTTTAGCAACCTTGCTATTAAATATATCTCATCTCACAAACTAGTTTATACAAAAACAAAAAAGAAACACTATTATCAGAAATATTGGGGTTACTTACTAGATGTAATTCTTAAAGATAGATAGTCTGTACACTGACATGATAAGACAAATTTATATTATGCAATAACTGCATTATAACCAGTTTTTAGTTTTTTCTTTTTTTTTTTCCTCTTTTCTTTTCCTTTTTCCTCCTTATATATCTAATTGTATTCCCTAATTACATTAAGTATAATAAGTGGTTGAATTTCTATATTTATCTTCTTCATAAAATATGTCCCTTATACTATCCCTCACTTTCTTAAGTGATGTTAAAAACCTTTTATTCTCCATTTGAAGATGAAAACACAATTTTTATACATAACTGCTGCTTGTACAATCCACTAAATTGCACGTGGACTTTCTCTTTAATAACTTCCACCTCTGTAAAATCTTAGAATGTATAAATGTAACTATTGTTTGTGTACAAATGTAAATAGAAACATAACTACTCCACGTTTAACTAGAACTTAGTATAATGCAATGTAAGCAAATGGAGCTTTACTCCCAGGGCCTCTGCTGAAAATGAATACTACCCAGTCGGACTTTCCTGGTAAAGAAAGACTGACAGACAGACAAATAAACATTTTCTGAACTTGCCGCAAACCGTTTAAGGGTAGCAAGTTTAGACGTGAAGTGTTTGGAATAATTCTTCTACTCCTGGATTCAGCAAGTTGCTTCAGTTGTTTTTCGCTTCTTCTAGGTATGTATTTCTACATTTTATATTGATGAAAAAATATTAAACACCCAAATGTATGTCAGGATTAACAGCAATTTTCATACAACACATCAATCCAACCCTTGTAAGTATACAGGTGTGCTTCAGTCATCCAAAACTAAGATAGTGGTGAACTATTTCACTGTGTGTGTCTTATCAAATCAGACAGTGATATGGTAGCAGTTAGAACATCTGTGCAGCAGACAAACTTGAACTTAATTTCCAGGATTACTAAGCAACCAAAAACACACTTCCAGCATTGTTCTTCACTTCCAATATATACACTGGATTCACTCACCTGAACTTGTACACCAAAGTTATTCCCATCTTCAATCTTGGGGATATGCATCTGCACCCAAACGGCAACCTTCACAAAGGCAGATATTAGTAAATTACAGAGATAAAGACAAAGAAAATGAGATGATTTGCAATAATCACAAATAAAGATATAACAGACAGAACTGCAAAGAGAGAGAGAGAGAGAGGTTTATACCCCTCTTTGCAACACTATCAAAAAAATATACAGTAAGTAAGTAAAAGTAAGTTTTCTCTTTTCCTGTTAATACAAATATTACTTTCCTTTTTTTTCCTGTCCTGTCTTAATTTTTTCTAAGTACGTTTTGCTCCAGAGCCTGCTGACCATTGTTAAGCCTTCCCCAATTGGACTTGAGCTGTTCATAACTGAGGAGAAGAGAATAAAGGGGCCATATGGGGAGGAGGATCTGTTATTCAGACAGCCATGAGGGTTGCAAGGATTACTTATGTCCTTGCTGGCATCCCACTTTGAGGATATTTATGATGGCCCTAACTCCACCATATTGATGAGGGAACAAACAAATCAAATCACTGAGGGGTCTCAGTGCTTTCTCCATGTTGATTTATGTTCCCTCACTCCCACTATGATGGCTAACCCCCCATCAGTGCTTAGTGAGCCTAAGGCCTGTCCCCAGGCCGTATTGTTCTGTGGCCTAATTTCTCTTCTAAAGGGACTGATGTACTCTGTGGCTGTCTCTGCCCCATCTTCTCCCAAGTTGGACAAACCCTCCTTTCCGGTCAGCTCTGTCAGTCACCCAAGAAACTAATGATCCCTGGTTATTTGGGCTACAAATCAACGCTTTACCTTTCTATGCCACCCATGGTTGCTTGTCTTTAGCAGGACCACCACATTAAATATTAGTGATCCATGTGTTTAAATAAGTAAACCTGTTAGCTTGGCAAAAAAGTAAAACAGGAACCATTTCAGAAATTACTTTCTACGATGGACATTAAAACAATAGCAGAGTTCAAGGAAGTGTAAAATACAAGTTCTCAATTATGCTGCAATAAAAAGAAGTGTACACACATCACTGAAAAAGGTACATTTGTTTTTAGAACGGTCACAGCACTTAATACACATTTCCTATGACTCTCTTCCTTTTACCATATGACTTATTTTGAGGAATGGGGTCTGTATAATAACACTTACAGACAATGACTTCCTGCTTACACTTATCAATGGTACCAGAACTCGCCACAGATTTGGGATGCATGACTAGGCTTAAAAAGGTCCTTGTGGTCGTTAGCCTAGTAGACACCTCTGAACCAATGCCCCCTGACTTTGCATGCTTACAAGAAGCTGGGCAGAGTAACATAAGTAAAAATAAAACTGAGATCAAATGGCTTGTGCAGAGATTTACTATGCTGGACTATGCCCTGTGAAGCCATGTCACAGCAGTGATACAGCTAAATAATGTCACTCAAACAGAAGAAAGGACCTGTTCTAATTTAGTCCACAGCAAAATATATCTGTGTTGCTTTAGTGTCCGTGTCATGTGCAAATTATAAATGAAAGGGCAGTCAAGGCTTTGCACATATAACTGTGTCTAAGCAGGAGGAGTTTGTAGTGTCACAATGTGATAAGACTGTAAGGAAAAAGTCCAGCTGTCAATGCTGGTTACATAACATGAAGGTGGAAATATATGCATTCACCTGATTAATCTGGTCAAGTGAGGGACACTCCTCCTGGTTCATATACAGGACCAGCCATTCAGACGCTGCACAATATAAAATGGTAAGAACCCACCACAGTACGTAGGGCTGGGGAAATGAGACAGTTACACCTGAAAAACCTCAGAAAAACTAGAAACTGTGTATATATGTGTGTATTTATATATTATACATAAACACACATGTACAGGCGTGAGTATAGGTTCATAGATTAGTACTAGGCTAACTACCCTTGTGGGCCAGCCAGCCTAGCCCTAATACCACCACATGTGAGAAAACCCTGCACCTTGTGTGTGGTGGTAGGTAAACACCTTGACCATTATGCCATCCTCCCACCCCAGTATGTGCACAGTGAGCCATCCTCCCACCCCAGTATGTGCACAGTGAGGCAACTATGGGAGCTCACTGCTAATGTTTCTTATATATAAGCTCTCACTGCTAACTGCACCAGAAGAGTTACAATGACGAAATAGAATAACCATATTACTACACTACTCATGCAGTGTGAAAGCCACAGATTTTCTTAAATCAGTTACTGCTAAAATTAACACTTATCTGATAACCCTCCTGAGTGGGATATCTGAACATATCTTTAAAATGAAGCAGGTTGACCAGTATAAATCTAGGACAATAAGAGACAAGGCTGGAATGAGCTACAAAGATATACACTCAAAGGTTCACTAAGCCAAAATGCTGTAAGTCTGCTATCAGTTTACATCCTTCGATGTTCATAGGGTCCTGTGTCATAGGGTATGCATGTCCATTTACAGTCTGTGTCTGTGCATAGCATTTATTTTCTAAACTGTTTAAACACAGCATCAGAGAAAAATATGTTTAAGCAGCTGAAAAATAATTATTTTAGAGCAGAAAAGTGCTATATGGGTGCATGTCTCCCCTACTGAAATGACACCCCACATACATCATAGGAAAACATCAAATTAAGCCAACTTCTACTTTCTAGTATATCCTGCCCGACCAAGTATGTTACAAATAGGATTATGCGTGACTATTAACTACACCCATTCTACTACATAACGTACCTAAGAAAACAGTAATGTAAATGTTATTGCAAAACTAACTTGCATACAAATAATATATGCAAAATGTTGCAGAAACTCCCATATACACAACAAGAGGAACTCCTTAATATATGCATCACCAGTAGAAAAATCATTTTCAGTGTCCTGCAGTGATTTCCACTGTTGCCTCCCAGCAGTGATTCTCTAGTTAGATTTGTAGCTGGGATGCCTTCTGTGTATGACCTGTACATATTCACCGTCTCTAAATGAGTTTTTGGTAGGTACTCTAATGTGCCATAAGTGGTCCAGTGACACTCTGTACTGGTCATAGATGTGTGTACCATAAGAGTGAGTGAATGACTGAGTGACTTAGTGAGTGAGTGAGTGTGTGTGTGTGAGATGTGCATGTATTTGTGTCTGTAAACACATGCACATCCTACAATGAGGTGGTGCCTTGCGAGACTTAGTTTCATTTCACTGCATCCACTAACTGCAGGGACAGAGGATCCAGATCCTCCACACCCTGAAATGCATTAAGCAGGCCACTGGAAGATGAATGAATGTAACAAAACTGGATAGAGAAAGCAAAACGTTTTTTACAGTTAATATACCAGAAAGTCTCATCATTTTGTGTCAAATGGGTGCTGGTATTCAAACAAGATACTACTGGCACTGTTGGTGTAGATACTCTTTTTTACAAGTAGATGACGTACAAGTGTTGTTCTGTTAAGAAAACAGTACTTAAATTAGTACTTCTTCAGGTATAATAGTGATCAAAGCTAAAAGGTTACCTAACAAGGTTTAGATGAATTCTAACTTACTGTACTCTAATTTATCACTTATGTGCCAGATGAAAAAATATTTAATCAACTAAACTTTAAAACTGTAGTTCAACTTGGTGTTTGTTGTGATGTGTGCGTGACAGGGATGCAGCCATTCTGTAGATGTTGTGCACTGTAATATATGTGCGCGTGTGTGTGTATATACACACACGTTCAGAGTTTCTGGGGGAACACCTGTTCTATAGGAGAACTGCTGCACACCATGCTCTGTATGCAGGAGAAGGATATGTATCTGTTTTGTACACACACTGCTAAACATTGTGGTATGCTCGTGTATTGGATCCATTCTGTAGGCACACTGTTGCACATTAGTGTGCGCATGCGTGTGCATGTGTCTATAGGCAGGAGACTTAATAGTGTAATAACATGGTTATTTACAGACATGAAAGCAGTCTTATCAAGCAATCTGCTCAAATCCACTGTTTGCTGCTATAACGGAATGAACATATTACTATAATGTGTGGTTTTAATGTAGTAATGATATAGTTTGTACTCCTAGTTACAGACGTTTTCTTTTTTTATAACTGCTAGAAAGGATGGTGTGACAGCATTCTAAACTAACAGAGTGAAAAAAGGCAGTACTTACCAAGCTGAGTTTTTCCTTGACCTCCTTAATTTCCGGTTTAAGTCTATTCAGGAGAGCTGTGATTTTTTCATTACTGCTGACAGGACCACAAGGTGGACCTGAAACACAAGGTATACAACAGATGAAGTAAAATGATAATCATTCCTTCCTAGCTAGAGTTTAAAACAAACAATCCTTCCCCTTGCAAGTGCATTCTTCCACACTCTCACTATGATAGCTACAACCTATCAGTGGCTTGGTGAACTTAATGTCCACACCAAGCCCCCCCCCACATAACCACCCTTCTCCAAGGAATACTGGCAGCTTGTGCAGCCAGCCCCCCCCCCTCTCCTCCAAGGATGGAGGATGCTCACCCTTCCTGCCAGCACTGTTAAGTGTCAAAGCCATTAGATAAACTCGGGTCACCTGGACTATCGTCAGGGCTTTCTCTCTCTGTGCCACCGCAACTGGCTACTGTCACTTCTTCAATGTATCGACTGCATCACCCCTCCCCCACCCCTGTGTCAGAAGTGCAGTAGATAAACTAAACTAAAGAGTTCAGTAACTATTAACTTTTAGTAAATGAAATATAACTGTCTGACACACAATGTCTAAAGCAAAGTTCTTTATACTGACTAGATTTGAAAAAGGCCATTTTATCTGTTGAAAAGTAGTCTAATAATTGTGTTAATGCATGAAAATTAATGGCACATATGACTTTTTTTGTTGGCTTGTTTTGTTCTAATTTGTCAAACTGTATCTTTCCTGAGTTTGTATGTCACACCTTTGTCTGTCACCTTCCCTTGTTATCCATACATTAGGTATGTTCTTCATTCCTAGCTATGATCTTGGTTTTTATTACATCTTCAGTCTTTTCAGTAATTTATCTGCTCTAATATTGTGTAAGTTATCCACCTTTTACAAATGCTTAAACAAGATCAGATTGTTAGAAGTATGACCAGTTATACCTTTTTCCACAGATTTACACCAAAGGCAGATATGGATGCAATGCTTAGCTTCTCATTATACAAAAACTGTACCCATCAACCAATTCCTCATTATATAACGATTTTCCAGCCATTGCCTGAAATGAGGTCAGCCTGAGGTAAAGGATAGGCTATTTCCCAACTTGTGAACTACAAGCAGTCTGTGCCACTACTGACACTAACCACCAAAGTCTGCAAAGTATAAAAAAGGTGTCTCATAACAAAAACAAGGCTACTCAGTGGGAACATAAGTGTAAGTCTTCCGAAAGAACCGATTTGCTGCCAGTGAAGGAGATGGATACACCATTCCCTATATAATTTACAGTAAACCTCAAATAATGGACCATTGCCCCTCACTTTCTGGAATGAATACTAGCCATTCAGGATGCCCTCTACAACTTCAGATCAAGTTCAAAAGAAGCTACTAAAATAAGAAAACCAAACAGTAAATGTAATACCATAGATAACACTTTCTCTTCACTCAGGCCAGTGACCTAGGATAACTTCCATGTTGCAGTCGGAGACAAGGACAATCTGATGCAGCTTACAACTAAAGTAACTGCTCCAGTCATGGAATGACAGCCAGTGACATGTCCACATTAGTGAAAATCTCCACAAACCTACAGAATTCTAAGTTATCTCTTCTATAACTGCAACACAGCCCCACTTCTGTCTCATCAGCATTCCATACTAAAGTTTGCCTCCTGCTCTCACCTTCTCCTTAACTCCATGTATCTAGCAAAGCTTTCTGTTTTATATCTTTCAACTACGTTAATTCCTCTCCTCACTACCTTATCTATTCTTTGCTTATTTATTGCCCAAACTACCTATTTCCTCTCCCTCCATTGTTTAATCGTATCCTCCTATGTTCCATTTTGTAGTGTACTCTCTTAACATAATTAATACTTTAATCAACATTTATTCCTCCCACGACAACTGCTCTCTCACATCTCCCTTGCCACATTAGTATCCTTTAAGAATACATCAGAGAATAAATTGATAAAAGTTAGTAATGCATATAGTTTTCTACCAGAGTTAATTTAACTGTAATAGCATACTGCCTTGCATCCCTCTACCCTAATCATATAACACCCACAGTCTTCCTAGTGGAACACTTGGCCTGTATTCAAATCAGACATGTACCGTCTGTGTAACTCAAACTCTTAAGACTTATAGCCTGTATGACTCCCTATCAAATCCCTACCTCATGCATAGCCTCAGAGAGTCAGCAGTGATATGTGAAACTAAAACTGTCACACTCAGTGTTGTATATCGGGTTTGGAAACAGCAAGATGTTTACAGGCCTGCATCAGGCCAACCACCTGCTCATTAAACATCAAACTAACCAGTGACAAAAAAGGTCACACTCTGTACATAAACTTACATACACTTGTCAGGCATATAAACCAGAGACAGAAAGAAAGACCATCAGTGGTAGATGTGCAATGAACGATGAGACAGAAACAAATTTTAACCAAAGTTACCTGAATCTTCATCATCTGATTTTGATTTATCATCCTTATCGTCTTTCTAGAAAACAGAATGAATATAGTTTAGTGCTGAAAATGTTTCCTTTACAATATATATCTGTATATATACAAGTTAAAACCAAGAATAAATACTCATACTAAATGCTTTTTCAGGAAATCAAAATTTGACAAGTTATGATCTTGCTGATACTTCACAAAAAATGCCTCTCTCTTTTCTGATCTGGATACTGTGGACAATTACATGCTGTTACAGTTAAGCAATATGCTGTGGCAGTCAGTGGGTAATTCACATTTTACTCATGATGGGAGTGTGCTGTTTGGTCAAGAGGGTGAAACCAGAGTAATCAAATTATAGCCCAAACCACTGTCAAAAATAAAAAACACCATTATGTAAACAATCCAACTGCAAACAGAGTAAACACACAGCTAAACATGCACGGTTCATTCAGAAGTAAAAGCGACAGTAAAAGCATTTAAAACATATATCTTTACTTCATATAAAAATAATAAAAATGGTAAACACTTTCAAAACTCTCCTTTTGCTTCATCAGACCACAATTAATATATTTTTCAGTGCCTGGAAAAAGAAAGTACTGATGATTGTTTGAAACTAAAATAATGATATACTCAGGCAACAGAAAACAACAAAAAGCAATAACATAAACACTAATATGCTTTTTGGAAAGAGTAGCAGAGTTCAGAACATGTCACTAGATGGAACAGCAAATGTGGAAGAAAACAGAAAGGTTTAAGGATTTGGATATGTATATGGGAAAGTTGTAAGCTATGATTTAAAGAATGTCTATAAATACATATACATCTAAAAATGATCAAAACAGTGTCTTTCTAGTTGTCTGAATTTAGCAATTTATTACAGACAAATAAAACACCAGGCAAATTCCACCCTGCATAGCAACTTTTAATTAACAAAACTGAGTACTTTCATCTATTCAGGACAGAAACTTCTTCAGAATGAATAAATGGACTTTGTTTTACCGTGGTAACCCCCGAATGAGCAGAAGCAAGGCCCACCCAAACCCTGCCCAACACCCAGTACCAGGTGACATTTTTCAAAATCGATGCATAGTCATGGTGATGTCTTCTTCGTCCACATCAATATTCAGTCGGCATTCTGAGCATGCATAAAACAGATCGTGTAAAATTGTTAGTTTATTAAAGAGAAGAAGATTTCATCCATTTCATCAAATTAGATACAAGAGATTTGAAATGCGTTTAGAAAATAAAACGCACCACTTACCCTTTTCCTCAATGTAGTACGTTCTCAGAATTGGTATATTTAATTAGCGGGAGGGGGGTGGGGTGGCACAGCCCCCCCTGTAAAAATGTAAAAAAAAAAAAAAACACATTACAGTCCCAGATTGTTGAGCAGTGGGTGTGATCTAGGCGGGCCTTGTGCTGCACATCCAGTGGGGTATGCACATACAGCAATCAACAAGCAATTTTTGCATGATGTCACTGGCACATCTGCATGGTATGTCAATCATGCCTCATTTGCATACACTATCATGGCCATTTGGCATGTCAATCACTCAGGCCATGCCATTTCTACACGAAACAGCCAGGGGGTTACTACAGTAAAACATTACCAATAAATGCAGCAAGACATAGTGATCAGTCAAATGGTCAAATGATGTGTTATGTAAATGCAACTACTTAACATTCATTTGCTTATATTTCAACATACAGGCTATAGAGATAGTGTCAGCATTCAAAGTAATTTGCCAAAACAACTCCCTCCTCTAACAAATTAGACCATTCCCCACCTCTGGTATTACATTTAACGTTTTCTAGTATACAAAAGTAAACATTAAAATCAGGACATATTTCCACATGGCTAGCTAACATATTGTTCTTATCCTGCTTTTTAATAGCATAAATATGCTGCTAAGGCCTTTCCTTAAGACCTTTCTCAGTTTTTCCTATATAAAACACAGAACAGGATAAACAGGTTACTACATATGCCACTCCCTTGGTGGTACAACTGTACCAAAAGTTTGCAAAACAATATTGCAGCTTTATTTCCTAACACAAATGTGCCTGTATTAATAAACCTATATTGCTTGAATGCCCCACACTTAAACATGCCAAGTATACCAAGTTTTTTCCAACCATCATGGGTGTCTTTGATTCACAAAACTGTTTCAAATTACAACCAGATTTACAAACTGGGGTCCTAAGACAAGTCTGTTACTTCTGTCCCCATTCAATGTTACAATAGGCCAATGTTGTCTAATAGTATTTTGTACTGCCTTCACATCAGTGGAAAATCCTAGGCAGTGTGCCTTAGAGTATTGTGACCCTGTGCTCTCATCCTTTGTTCTATTCATGACACACAAAAGGATAAGTGCAAAATTGGTAGGTCTCCTAAAACTCACCTCTGTAATATCACCTACCAAACTGGTGGGATACCTCCATGGTAGAATTAGAGAACAGAGCATGTAGGGAAAGCCTGAGCTTTTCTGCTATACCACGGAAGCTGGAAGGAACAGAATGTACTAATTTTATGAAAGCACAAATAAGCAACTGGACTGGTATTCCACAGCAGGAGTTGTCAGTTGAAAGGATATGTTGTGTGTATGCTCCAAACCTGGCCATGAGAAAGTAGACAAGACCTCTAACAGTAAACATGGAATCACAGAAAGAGTTATTCAAACAAAACAGTGGCAGAAGGTCAAAGTACTAGAAGATGGAGACAGTAGACAGTTTGTGGAAAATGATTATTCACTGTACACAAAGCAGAAGAGGGATACATTTATTCTAGCTATCAGGGAATGTCAAGAAGCAGATGTGGGATTCAAGCTGCCATACCTAGCTATCGTAAGAATATTTTTCCTGAAGGATGAATGCTGTTTTTTGATTCAGAACATGCTAATAAGGAAATACAAAAGTTTGCCCAACAAAAAGTGAGCTATCAAATTGGAGACGCTGCTTCATATTCTTCTGATAATAATGCTCATAAAGAGATTATGTCAGTAAAAAATGTACCAATATTCCAAAGGAGGATTCTTGAGAGAGGCAATAAAACATAGGAGTTGATTAGAAGAACCAGGAGTACATTGGAAATGAACCAGAGACTGGAGATCAACAGGAAGAAAGCCAGCAACTCAGAAATTAATTAATAAAGGTGGGATTATAAAGCATCAATCACATTTGAGAAATATGGCAGAACAAAAAATCCTGGAAATATTGGACTTTTTTGACTTTGTTAAACTTGCAGGGGGACTCCAAAGCATATGCTGTACATGTCATTAATGTCTGGAACAACATTAAGGAGAGGGGAGAAAAAGGAAAGACGTAACTTTAAGTAAAACAATTTTTGTTCTTAACAGTATTTTTATAAAACATTACATATATTGCATGTTATGTAGTAAAACATTTTTAGTTATTCTTGTATGTTATAGGCATACTAAATAGGTACCCTTTTTCCTTCTTTCTTTCTTCTTCTTTAGTTTTAAGAAATGTAGGCACTGCTATGTAAAAAGAGAAGAAACCCTGGACAAAAGCATGTTTAAGATAACAGGCTGTAATCTTAGGTTGTTGAGGTGAGTGACAGGTTGTAATAGTATACAGAGTATGATACAAGTATAACTGATATGATTTTTCTTACTTTAGCCTAGGGGAATGACTGAATTAAGGCCCTTGCCTTAATATAACATCAAGTTTTAAGTGGAAGCAAGTAAATAAAAGAAAACTGAATGTAATGAATAGTTTTCCTTCAGGAAATAAATATTCACAGTGCAAAATGAAAAGCTTGTAGCTGAAGGCAACTGCATATCTGGTTCTCGTGTTTCTAGGGAGACAATATGATGAGGGCAATGAAAACAGAATACTTTTTTCTTTCAATGGCTAAAAAATAACATTTTCTGAATGCATTAAAGCTGCTTTCTACATCTGGAAGAGGAAAAAAGATAAGACAAAAACAGCAGCACTTAGTGTAAATAGAAGCACAGACTGTATCATGCTTCTTAGCATGGGTAAGTTTCATTATAATGCAATTAAAGCCTGTGAGTGTAGCTATCAATCAATCTGGGACAACTGATCCTATTAGGTGGGGTCTTCATTACTTGAAGACAATGTTCAGAGTTTTATGTGTTTTTATTAAGTTAATATGTTATGGGAGTCTCTCAAGGTCTGTTTTTATGGTTTTAATTAAAACCAAAAGTGTTGTAAGATGTGAAATGGATGTGACAAGAAGCAAATGTATAAAAGATCACCCAGCCAATCATTGGCGTATTTGTGTAACACAAAAGCTGAAACTAGACATTTAAAAAATGTTATACATAAAAAGATTGGAATAATAACTTCTTATCATAATGGCAACACTTTCCAGATTACATTATCTTTGAACGTGAATGATCTCACAGGTATCTACAAAAAAGAAACAGTAGTAAACTATATTGAGAAATGTAGACTGCAAACAGGTGTGCTACACAAGACACATTTGGAATTAACTGAGCATATGGATTTGGTCTTGAAAGGATTTCAGGATGGCTATTCAGCAGAATATCTGGGAAAAAGGAAAATGTGAGTACTTATATTAATTGCGTGAGAAGCTCCAATAGTGACAGAAGAGGAAAGGATAATAATCAAATATTTGTAGTAGTAAGGGGCTACAGGCAATGAAGGAGGATTAAATTGGCATGTATTTATATTCCACCTAAAACAACTACAATGGATTTTAAGAAAATTCTGGGATAAATAAATCAGCTTTCAGCAGGGAATATTACTTATTGGTGTAGAATGGAATTTGACTTGCAACAGTGAGGATGCATCTGTGGGCCTAGAAGGAAAAGTATAACAAAAGAGGGTAGATTGTTGAAGAAATTTATGAAAATATTTGGTATGGAAGATGTGAATTCAGTAATAGGAGCTCAGAAAGAATTTAAATATTATTCCCCAAAGTACAAAAACTGGACTAGGCAAGACAAAAATTAAATTTCACATAAACATGTACATTTAACTGAAAGTTATGATAGACATCCAATAACTATTTCAGATCATATGCCAATAATAACTAAAATAAAAATGCAGGGTAATGAAATAAAAATGAGACACTTGTACTTCCCCACCTATCTGTTAAACAGAGAGGAGTTTAAGAAAAATATAGCTAAAGAGTGAGATACAATGAAAGCTGATTTTAAAATAGGGTAGAAATAAAAGAAAAAGAGATATGGTTAAGAAGTAACAAGAATTATTTGGAGGGATTGACAAAGTTAAAGTACTGAAGAATATGGGAATCTCAAAGAACAAGAAGAGGTGCAACTGCAGAGTGCTAAAGAGAAAGTAATGGAGAATAACAATAACCTTACAGAATATTATATCCATAAAGTAGCAGAAAGTATTCTAAGAACTAATCCAACACTGGAACGAAGAAAGGAGATTCTGCCAACAGGTGGGACTGCAATTAGGGGTACAGAGAACAGGCAAGAAGGGGGCTGGAATTTACTGAAGGTAATTGGTAAAGGAAACAAGGTATCAGGAGTAAATAATAAGAGAGGGAAAGGTAATATAATGAGAAGAGGCCAAGAATACATTTGGACTGCAGACTAGAGATTGCCTTCTCTACCAAGGATTGATATCAGAGTATATCAAAGAGAAAGGAACTGGGGGATCCTACGTGAAAGACCAGCGCTTGTTGAGTTTTAGTATAATCTACAAAAGAAGCTGGTGTTAAAAAAGGGTCAATTAGCATGGTGTGACACTGCCAGCCCAGCTATCTAAAACTTTGTAAATAATTCTATGCCATTTCTGAATACTGATATGATTTATGCAGAACTGTATGTTATGTCCTGTGCTAAAATGCACCCACAGTGTACTCTGCTATAACATAAAAGAGTTAACTTGCAAAACTTAAGAATAGTTGAGGTTATGTTACTTTACAGCTGGGCCATAAACAAAAAGAGAAGTTGTCTCTCAGTTTCAGTGTAACAGACAAAATGTCTAGAGATAGAAGTTTTTGTATGGTCTTGGAGAAAAGTAATTATTGGGTCTAAAATGTAAAAGTGTTTTATTGTTTTACGACTTCCAAGATCTGAGCAAACATCTGAGAGATGTGTATTTTTAACACACAGATGTTAAACTCTGTTAGTTTCTGGTTTAGCTTGGGAACTAAAGTCTGGGAAGGGTTACAAAGAGACAGTTGAGACAGGCTCAGCTCTCAGATTCTACATTATAAGGCCTGAGAGAGGTAACTAGTGAGGCAACTGATTCTCAAGGGAAGGGGGAATCTGTATACTGAGACAAAGAGTTACTGTATAGAGAGTAGACCCCTGAGGGAGGGCTAGAGGGTGAGAGAATACAGCAGTTGGTAGTGCCCAGAGTCTACCATCTGGCACTTCTAGACACAGCCTATGATATTCCCTTTGCAGGTCATATGGGCATAAAATGTACAAAGAGACGATTATGCAGAACTTTTATTGACCTGAGATGTCTAGAGATGCAACAGGGTACTCCAGGACCTGTGAGAAGTGTCAAAAGATAGTCAAGGCAGGAGACAAGGTGAAAGCTCCTTCGATACCTTTGTCTGTGATTAAGGAGCCATTTCAGATGGTAGTTATGCATATTGTGGGGCCTCTGAGTTTCCAAAGTTCCACAGGGAAAATGTATATCCTAGTGGTAGTAGATTATGCTACACGATACCCTGAAGTGGTGGCTCTGTCCTCCATTGAGGCAGAAAAGGTGGGAAATGCTTTGTTAGAGATTTGTAGCAGGGTAGGTTTCCCAAAAGAAATACTGACCGACAGCAGTACCAATTTTATAAAATACCTGCTGGTTTGTCTGTGAAAGCACTGTGGGGTGAAGCACCTAAAGACCACCCCCTACCATCCCAGACTAATGGTCTTGTTGAGAGGTTAAACTCTACATTCAAGATTATGCTACAGGCATTTCCAGACCAGTTTAAAAGGGAGTGGGACAAATATTTGCCCCATCTGTTGTTTGCTTACACAGGTTTTTCACCCTTTGAGTTGCTGTATGGGCACAGGGTGAGGGGACCTCTTGATTTGATTCAAGATGAATGGGAGGGTGAGTGTGAATCCCACAATGAGTCTGTTGTCGCATATGTCCTAAACCTCAGAACAAGGCTCAGGGAACTCATGGGAGTAGCCCAGGAGAACCTGTCAGAAGCCCAACAGCAGAAAAAGGTCTGGTATGACAGGAATGTTTGAGCTAGAAAGTATGTTGTAGGGCAGCAGGTAAGGGTTCTCATTCCTGTCAGACACAACAAGCTGCAGGCAGCTTGGGCGAGACTCTACAAAGTGGTAAGGAAGGTCAGTGATGTTAACTACATGGTAGAACTGCTAGGCAGGAGGCAGGGGCACAAACTGTATCATGTTAACATGATTAAACCATACCAAGATAGAGAGGCCCTTGTGCTGAGTATTTGCAGTGGATGGCAAGAGGACTCTGAGGAGGATTTGATGACTGATCTCCTCAGTGAGGTTCAGACTGACACCTCAGTGGAAGGGGTAGCAATGTCCCAGCAGTTATCCCCTACCCAGGTTCAAGCAATCCAAGCAGTGTTACAGGAGCTTGGGGGCATGTTCACTGGGAAACCATGGTGCACCCACCTGGTGCAGCAGCATGTGGATACAGGACCCCGATGGCCTATTAAGCAAGCCCCTTATAGGGTGCCTGAGAGAGTCAAACAGACTCTGAGGGAAGAGATACAAGAAATGTTGGAACCAGTGGTAATTCAAATATCCAGCAGTCCCTGGGCCTCCCCAGTGGTGCTGGTACCAAAGAAGGATGACAGCACCAGGTTCTGGGTGGACTACAGGAAAATAAATAGTCACACAAAGTCAGATGCTTATGCCATGCCCAAGACAGATGAATCCCTAGAGCAGCTGGGTGAGCTAGGTATCTTACCAGCATTGATCATACCAAGGGTAACTGACAGGTTCCCCTTGACTCCCAGTGCTTGAGAGAGGTCAGCCTTTGTGAGTCTTTTTGGCTTGTCTGAGTTCACAAAGATGCCCTTTGGGATGAAAAATATCCCAGTGACTTTCTAGAGGCTGGTAGATCATATCCTAGCAGCAGATTTTGCCCTTGCTTACCAAGATGGTATTGCCATTCCTGGGAAGAGCACCTTCAGCATGTCAGGGAGGTACTGGGCAAACTACAGAGGACAGGGTTGACCTTTAAGCCCAGCAACTGTCAGGTGGGTATAGCAGAGGTCTCCTACCTGGAACATAGAGTGGGGAGTGGTACAATCAGGCCAGAACCCGCCAAAGTGGAAACCATTCAGGTATGGCCTGCCCCTGTTACCAAAAAACAGGTGAGGGCATTCTTAGGGAGAGCAGGGTACTACAGAAAGTTTGTCCCCAATTATAGTACCATAGCTGCTCCCCCTCTCAGACCTGACAAGGAAAAGACTATTTAATTTCCTGTAGTCCACAAAGAACCTGCTGCTGCCATCCTTCTTTCGTGCCAGCACCACTGGGGAGGTCCAGGGACAGTTGGACTCTTGAAACACCCCTAGTTCCAACATCTCCTGTACCTCCACCCTCAGAGTCTGTTTGACTCCCTCAGGCACTCTATAAGGGGCCTGCCTAAGAGGCCTTTGGGGTCCTGTATCCATCTGTGCTGCTCCAGGTGGGTGCACCCTGGTTTCACAGTGAACATGTCCCCAAATTCCTGCAACACTGCTCGAATTTCTCGAGCCTGGGTAGGAGATAGCTGCTGGGACATTGCTACCCCTTCCACTGAGGTGTCAGCCCAAGCCTCACTGAGGAGATCAGTCCTCAGATCTCCCTCAGACTCCTTCTGCAATCCACTGCAAATGCTCAACACAAGGGCCTCCCTATCATGGTAAGGTTTCATCATGTTAACATGATACAATTTGTGCCCCTGGTTTTTGCCTAGCAGTTCCACCATGTATTTAACATCACTTACCTTTCTTATCACCTTGTAGGGTCCCTCCCAAGCTGCTTGCAGCTTGTTGTGTCTGACAGGAATGAGAATCAATACCTGCTGCCCCACAGCATACGCTCTGCCTCGAGCATTCCTGTCATACCACACCTTTTTCTGTTGTTGGGCTTCTGCCAGGTTCTCCTGGGCCAAGCCCATGAGTTCCCTGAGCCTTGTCTTGAGGTTTAGGACGTACGCCACAACAGACTCCTTGTGAGACTCGCACTCACCTTCCCACTTATCTCGGATTACATATAGAGGTCCCCTCATCCTATGCCCATACAGCAACTCAAAGGGTGAAAAACCTGTGGATTCCTGGGGAACCTCTCTGTAAGCAAACAGATAAGGCAAATATTTGTCCCACTCCCTCTTAAACTGATCTGCAAATGCCCATACCATGGACATGATTGTAGAGTTTAACCTCTCAACAAGACCATTAGTCTGGGGATGGTAGGGGGTGGTCTTCATCTGCTTCATCCTACAGGACTTCCACAGACAAGCCAGCAGGTCTGACATGAAATTGGCATCTCTGTCAGTCAGTATTTCTTTTGGGAAACCTACCATGCTGAAAATTTCTAACAAAGCATTTGCCACCTTCTCTGCCTCAATGGAGGACAAAGCCACTGCCTCAGGGTATCATGTAGCATAATCCACTACCACTAGGATATACTTTTTTCCCTATGGAACATGGGGTACTCAGAGGACCCACAATACCCATACCTACCCTCTGAAATGGCTCCTCAATCACAGGAAAAGGGATCAAAGGAGCTCTCACCTTGTCTCCTGCCTTGCCTACCTTTTAGCACTGCTCACAGATCGTGCAGTACCCTGTTACATCTCTGGAAATTCCAGGCCAATAGAAGTTCTGCATAATACACCTCTTTGTATGTTTTATGCCTATATGACCTGCAAAGGGAATATCATAGGCTATGGTTAGAAGTGCCCAATGGTAGGCTCTAGGCACTACCAACTGATGTACTCTATTACCTTCTAGCCCTCCTTCAGGGCTCCACTCTCTGTAACCTTTTGTCCCAGTATACAGATTCCTCCTTTCCCTGAGAATCAGGTGCCTCCCTAGATACCTGCCTCAGGCCTTGCAATGTAGGGTCCGAGAGTTGAGCCTGTCTCAACCCTCTCCTTGTAACCCTTCCCAGCTCCCCCTTCCACGGGAAGTCTGGCATCCTCGAACAGTAGTGCCTCACTGTCAGCCTGGGTACTACTACTCACCTCTACCTCTACCTCTGCAGTCACTCTGTCCAAGGACCATCAATACCACCAAGCAGCTGTGGCTCACCTTCAGTCTAACTGCTACAGGGTAGCTCCCTCAGTGAAGTAACCACCTCACCAGTCCTGGCTGCAAATATGCAGTCTGTCTGGGTCTCCCCTAGGCTGCCAGACTTACCTGCTTGTTTACAAGCCTGACTGCATGTAACTGCACAAGCAAAGGGTACTGCACTATCAAAATCAATCCCTATCAGGAAATCTGCAGGTATATCCTCAAACACACCTACTTGCTGGCTTCCTTTTCCACCCTCCCAGTCAAGGTGAACCCTAGCCAAAGGTGTTTGGAATGGGATCTCTCCTAAAGCACTGACTGGAGTAGACTGCCCAGGCAAGTAGTGCTCCTCTGTAACCATTTCAGGCTTTACAATGGTTATATCAGAGGCTGTGTCTCTCTTGGCAATGGCCTCTTTGAAATTCATTATGATAGGATATAACCTCTGGGGGAAGTTTGGTACCCTTGTTGTCCCAAGACAACGTACTATTGGCATTTTGTCTTTCCCACTTATTGGCTCCCTCATCTTTTGTTCCCCACCTTGCCTCCGTGGACACCTGTATGCCACATGGCCCCACTGGTTGCATTCAAAACATTTAACCCTAGCTCCTGGACATTTACCTGGACTAGTGGCTTGCCCTGCTACTGGCATATTCTGTTGGGGCAGTCTGTGCTGCCCACCATGGGTTCCTTTAGACCCATGAGCAGTAGTGGGGGTTACCTTCCTGTGCAGGGCTGCCCTGCTGGCCAGGTATAGGTCTCCCTTCTTCCCCAACTCATCTGAAGTAGCACATTGTCTATCAGCTAACCAGATCCTCATGTCCTCAGGCAAAGTGGTAAGGCCTTGTTCCCTCAACAAAAGGTCTGCCAGCCCTTCAAAAGTGGTGACCTGACATCCACTCACCCACCTATGGAAATAAGTGCTCAGTTCGGCAACATATTCACACACACTTTCATCTGCCTTGCGTCTATGCTCATGAAACATTTTCCTATATGTTTCAGGTGTTAGCTTAAACAATTCTAACAAGTGATTTTTAACAGCAGTATAATCAAAACATGCAACGTCAGACATTTTTGACAAAAAAGTTACAGCTTTCCCATGGAGTAAGAGGGTCAGGAACCGTACCCAGAGCTTTTGGTCAACACTATACTGTTTGCATACCCTCTCAAACATATGAATGAAACTATCAAAATTATCCCCCTCTTTAAATTGCGGAAGAAATTTACTGACCTTTTGTGCTTCTGGGGTCCAGTTACTCCCTTCCTCATTACCTCCATGACTCTGGCGAAGAGTTAGCATTTCCCTCTCATGCGTCCTCTGCCACTCCTTTTCCTCTGCTTCTATCACCAAACTCCTGGCCTCCAACTCAAGTCTCTTTAGCTCCAGATGAATTTTTAAGTCCTCTGCAGAAAGGTTGAGCTGTCCATTCTCCAAGGGTATTATATTTCCACTGCCAGTCTGAGAGTCCTCCTGGTTGCTGTTTTCTGATGCCGCTGAAACCAAGGCTGCAATCAGGTCTGCCTTAGTCAGGTTTCCATGCACCAGTCCCCTAGCCTGGCACATCTCCACCAGCTGGCTCCTTGTCAGCTTTCCATATTCCTCTGCTGACATGCTGCCTGCTCACCCTGACTAACTAAGCTAACAAAAGAAATAAAACAATTGTGATCTGAACTCTTAAGTATTCACTGCATGGCTGATTTAGAGTACAAAACACCTTCAAAGTTCACTTTACACAAGCTACAGGAATTCACTCTAACCACGCCACTACAAGCCATTAGTATTTGCCAACCAATTAATATGTGGTGTGGATATCCCACTGCTGCCAAACAATTAATTTGTGATGCCCGTGCCCTGGCCCAGCAATCAAGGAGCCTCAATCCTCACCACTAACACCAGTGAGGGGCATCTCATATAGGAGGAAAGAATAACAAATACACACAGTAAAGTGCAATTTCCCTTAAGAGCACACAGAGATCAGTCAGTCTGGGGCTGGTCGCTCCCTTCTCCCCAGATCCCCAATAAGACTCCCTACGGGCACAGCTATAGGGTCCAGATCTCAGCCTAGTGGGCAAGCTAACTCCTCCAGCACCCTCTCTGTCCAACCAGTGCTTCGTGTCCCTGCCCAAGTAGCTGACACACAAATACACAGACACTCCTGGGGAAGGCTGGCATAGGTTCTCCCGCTGTATCCCTTTTTCCCAGACTATATGGTAGTACCAGCTGCCACCACCCACTAATATTTATCAGCTACTCAAAGGCCCTAAAAAGGGTGTCCAATTATTACTGTGCAATATTATTCTCCAATTGGTAGTATAGCCCAGGGCTAAAGCTATTAGAGTGGCTTTGTACAATTTTGCCAAAGGCATGCAAGTACTCCAAAGACCTTAAATTATCTCTACAAAAACAGGCACAGTTGAAAGGGTTTAAAAATATTTAATAACAAATAGTCATAACACAAGACAATACTTTTTACTACACAGTGCTAGTCAAGAGTTCAGAGATCATAGAGAAATACTTAAAATAATTCAGTAGTACAGTTCTGACATCAAAGAAAAATACAGTCTAATATTTCTAGTTTCTAGCTATTACTAAGAGAAAACACAAATCTAAGATAAACTTACATATAGGGCAAGACAATGCTGGTGAGTTGGATGGTCAAGATAAAAATGCTTTTACTTAGTCAGTAGAGTGCACTGTCGTTACATTTTTTTCAGCTCCACATGTAACACTATTTTTACCATTTAAGACAACAAGCCTGTGATTTACAGTAATATTTACAGATGACAGAATTATCTCCAAAATTATGTCTAGGCTAGCAGCCTTCATCCATCTTCACACAATCTTCACAGCACCTCCTTCAGAGCTCTGATTGGTTGCAACAGAGCCGGGTGGAGCAAGAGGACCTTTTCCCGTGTCAATACTGTTAGTCAACTGTTCCTCATTAAGTGCAGATGGTTCAGGCATATTCACAGATTTACTTGAAGGCTTGCCTTTGCCTCATTAATTTCCTGCTTTTTGATTGGTTAATGTGCATTTTAAACAGCTGTCTGTTTATATGGCTTTTAGGATCTAATGAAGCACTTTGTGTGAAAGCGCTAATTCTTGTATGCATTATTTTTATTAAAACTTGTGGTTTTATGCACCTAGCCTTGGTGGTCGGATTGTTTCTCTACTTCTGTTTTATTATTTTTGTTGCAGGCTGACCTTTAGTCATTTGCATTACATTGTTTTTGACATTTTGTATTTTTTTGGTTTTGCTACAACCCGTCGCTGAAGGATGTGTTATCGAATTGGACTATCGTACTTTGGATACCCCTCCACAATGACAGCATTTTGAACGTTTAGTGAATTTTGATGGCAACCCTTTGCTTAGGTTGGATTTTGCTGGTACAACCTATATTCAGGAAGATGTTACTGGTATGGAGACATTTACTTTGGTCTTAAAAGATTTTGAGAATACATTATTCAAACACAAATTAATTCAGTGGCAATGCTTGCACTTTGAAGCTTGTCTTCACCATCGGATTGTTCCTAGAGGACTTTGTGTGCTGCATATGCCTACCTATGGCGAGTCTTTTCCCGAACTTTTATCTAAATGGCAATCCTTGACTCTTGAACTTAGTTTCAATTATCTACGTCTCCTAATGATTTCTTTGCACCTGTAAAGAGAGCTACTTGAAAAGGCTGTGAAACTACAAAATGAACTTTTGTCTAATTATAAAGGGGAAATGTTTTTTGAGAACAGTATTTAATAATCTGGCTGCCTATGATGACAGACTTTCCTCTATTAAGAGGAAGAAACTAGAAATTGACTTTAATGATTTCAGGAATGGCCATAATTTTGTATGGCCACGAACAGTAAGTAACTCTATAAACATGCATGAAGTCATTAATTTCCTGTTTTTGATTGGTTAATGTGTACTTTAAATAGCTGCTTGTTTAGATGACTTTTAGGATCTGATGAAGCACTTTGTGTGAAAGTGCTAATCCTTATATACATTATTTTTATTAAACTTGTGGTTTTATGCACCTAGCCTTAGTGGATGGACTGTTTCTCTACTTATGTTTCAATTTCTAATGTTAAAGGTAATGTTAAAGGACTAAAACCCGAGTTACAATAAGTCAGAGCAATTGTGCAAATGCCAAAGCAGACAGTATATCTCTAGAATTCTTGTACTACTACTTTTGTTAGGATCAACTGCTGCATTGCACACAGAATTTCCAGTTATTCTTGCAGTTCTTCAAGTTTCTCTGTTAAATATAATCTACTGAACATCTCTGTTGATGTAGCTCATTGCCTAGCCCACATTTCACTTTCAGAACATACTTTTTTGCATTTGGTAACATCTTCTAGAACCTGTAAGGTACCTTCGATAAAGACATTCTGAACATGCATTGCAAGGGTTTATGGTCAATTCAGATCTAAACTTCTTCACCACAGACAGATTTGTTGAATTTGTTGCATCCATGCACAACTACTAACCGTTTATTCTCAGAGTATATTATTTGTGTGTGTGTCAATGTTCTTAACTCCTTGGCAACTGTCTTTTCTCTTACAGGATTATAGCTCCTGTACGATTCTGACTGGCATCTGCTTGCAACAAAACTGTCCTATTCATTTCAGATTATTTTAATGCTGATGTACCTGCAACCAGTTTATTAAGCATTTCAAAACTCTTTACTTGTTCGCAGCTCTTTTCCTTCAGGGAAATCTTGTTCCAAAAGCCTTCTTACAAGACATGTTAGATACAAACTGCAAGACAATGTGTCGTTCCTACATTTCTAGAAACCACTATAATGCATGCTTGTCTTCTCGCTTTAGCATTTACACAATATTGTGACTTTTTTGTCTTGGGTTTCAGTCTACCTCATGTAAATCCTCATGTAAATCATAGCCTATATGTTTCAGGCCCATCACTGTGAGTTTACATTTGCTGTTATTTTACGTCCAATTATGCCATTTTAATATATTAAATGGCTAAACCAGCCTTGTCATGATCTTATTAATGTGGAGTCAGACACAAGAAAACAGTCATGTTTACAGTTTCAACTACCTATACAAAATGCATTTGAAACAACTCTAGTGCTAAGGAAATATTGAACAGAAGTATAAGGAATGTCACTTCCTAATTATGCTTTAAATACACACAGTTTGGAACTTTCTTCATCTAACTTTGGTTACTAGAATCCTTGTTATGCATCTTGTACTGAAAAGAAGCTAGAAAATCAACATAATTGAGACCACCTTCTCAAACATACAAAATGGGTAATGTCCTCTTTTAATCATTTTATTTGTTAGGTTCATAGATTAGTACTAAGCTAACTGCCCTTATGAGACATTTTAAGCCTAGCGAATCATCCCTTGTGAGACTTGAACCCTGCACCTTGGGTGTTTGTAAGGCAAACACCTTAACCATTAGGCCACCCAACAGTATGTACACAAGTGCTCCCACACACAAGCACATGCACTTATTTCAACTTTGGGGAGGGTTACCATAGTTACCTCTTTCTTCTTCTTCTTCTTTTCCTTCTCCTTCAGCTTGTCTTTCTCTGGATCAGGGATTGGGATGTCAAGTTCTGCTTTTAGTGTAGAGAGGTCACTGACATTCAGAGCTGGCTCCTGAAACAGAGAATATGTACAAAAACAAGCTATGTGAAATATAGACTTTTCTACACAAACAGTTTACTATATCTTTTTTCATTTTTTTGTGCCATTTTTTTCTGGACTCCAGCACAGCGTCTCCACCTCCCTGTCTAATCTACAAGCCAAACATTCAACCACTGGACTCAGTATGTAGCCTAGTTGCTATCTTAACTGCCGCTGGGGTGATGTTGTGGCTTACCTACAGCAACAGTTTACTGGGCAGGTCCTCCCACTCCAAGGAGCAGGTAAGATCCTTACAACGAGTGACAGCACAAGTCATGCAGTGTGTAGAAGAGGGAGGGACCAGTCCAGAAAACATTGAAGAGATGGCTACCAAATGTCACTGACAACTATTATTGTATCCCCATCACCTCAGAGGGCCCTGTAATGGGCCCAATCCTTTTTGTACTATTCTTATCAGATATAAAAGTGGGAAATGTGCTTTAGGCAACCAAATATGCTGATGTCTGCAAAGAGGTCAACAATGACATCAATAAAAGATGAGAAAACTCTCCAAGATAATCTAAAAAAAAATACAACTGATATAATAGCAATATTGACCTCACTTTTAATTTCAGTAAATGTAACATCATATAATGTGGCAAAAAGACACAAATTATGATCCTTACAAACAGTGAAATCATAAACAAGACACCATCATTACAGATGTAGGGACAGTCGTCAACAACTACAGTTTAAACTTTGAGCAGTGCATTTCTATCAAGGCCAGAAAAGCATATTCTCTAGCCAGTCTAATTCTAAACAGCACATACATAGTGACTCCAGGGAAATAACTGCATCACCTTAAATCTCACTGAGCTGGATCCATTACTGAATGCAGTGCTACATTTTGTAACCTTTGAAAAAGTAACCTGAAGCAATACAAAGATTCCTCATGACTTCAGAAAAAGGCCAGCCATTCACTCTCCACTTGAGATCAATGGTGAGGTGGTAAAGAGAGTTCAATCTACAAAGTTCCTGGGGGTACGCATCTCAGAAGACCTCTCTTGGTCAGTTAACACAGGCCAGATAATTAAAAAAACTCACCAATACCTGCAGTTCCCTGAGAAGACTCAAAAGAGCAAAGTTTCCTCTTAATGCTCTATCCACTTTCTATAAAGGAGCTATTGAAAGTATTCTCACCTGCAACTTTACTGTGTGGTACGGAAACAGTATTACTGCAGAGAGGAAGAAGCTTCAAAGAGTGGTGAAGATTGCAGAGAAGATAATGGGCATAAATCTTCCAACCATGAAAGAACTTCTTAAAACAAGCAACGTAAAGAGAGCTTACAAAATACTTAGAGATGCACCACATCCAGCATTTGGCGGTTTGCTAGACTTTTATCAAGAGGTACTGCAGTATCCGCTGTAGGAACTCCAGGCTTTTGAACAGCTTCTATCCAACAGTAATAAGGCTCAAACTCTGACATCAACTTGGACATCTCCTACCTCCAAACGTGCTCTCACTAGTAATATTTTACTGAAAGTGATACATTATTTAATTCACTACAGTTAATATATTCTTATAGAAGTGCAAAATCTTTCTCTTAAAAGTGCAATTGCAATAATTCCTCACGGGCAATATTAACAAAGTGCCTTTTCTTCTCTTTTTCTGTGTACAGTATTATTTGTTCATATGTTTAGGTTTATTATACAGAACCAACTGATACTGCCAACATCCTGGCAGATAGGTTCAGTGCTAACTTTACCCCTCTCTCACCCCCTAAAAGGCCCATCTCTACACCGGAAGAATGCAAAGTTCCTGTAATCACAGCTGCACTGGTAAAAACCACACTCTCCAAAGCCAAGAACACAGCATCCATGGGACCTGACAACATCCCAGGCTACGAACTACTGAATTAACTGGCACCCCACCTAAGCACCATATTCAATCATAGCCTCACCTCAGGCTTTGTGCCCACTGAATGGTGTACAGCGTCTGTTATTCCACTCCACAAATGGGGATCCACCACAGACCCAGGGAACTACCGCCCCATTAGCCTAACGAGCCTGGTCTGCAAGGCCATGGAATGTATCCTCACGGAACGTATAAACAAAGACAGTGGTAATCTCCAAACTCTGGACCCCACCCAGTTCAAGTTTGTAAAAGGCAGATCATGTCTCCTAAACCTGATAGACCTCTTTGAAGCAGTCACCAAAGCCATAGACAAAAGTAAGGTGGTTCACACAGCCTATCTAGATCTCGCCAAGGCTTCTGATACCATCCCCCACTCTGAAATTATAGATAAACTCACTAAACTAGGTATAAATCCCTATATCACAAGATGGGTTGCCAACTGGCTCACAGACAGAACCCACACTGTGAAAGTAGCAGGCTCCAAATCTGACTTCAGACCAGTGACAAGTAAAGTGCCACAGGGTTCAGTCCTGTTTGGTATCTACTTTTCTGAAGTACAGGCCAACACAGAAGGTCTTTGGCTAATGAAGCTTGCAGATGACTGCAAACTAGTAGCCATAAATCAAAATTCCTAACAATGTGGACATCCTACAAAAGGGCCTCACTGACACAGATGCCTGGTGTCAAAGCCATGGCCTCAAGCTCAACACAAAAAGTGCATTGTCATCCCCTTTGGTACAAATTCTGTACCCATGAGCTATCACATAGGTGGTAGTCTACTTAACACTGAAAGTGTGATAAGAGATCTTGGGACACAGGTGGACAGTAGTCTCTCCTTTGATAATCACATCGCCACAGTAGTCAGGAAATCCTTCTAAATGGCACACCTCATCACAAAAGGTTTCTCATCCAGGAAGAAAGAAGAGGAGGTCATTGTTCCCCTCTACTCGTCACTTATTAGACCCATTATAGAGTACAACGCCCCTTTTGGTATGTACCGCACAAGACATCTACAATAACTATAAAGGCCACAGAAATACCTCACAAAGAGAATTACTGGCCTCAAACAGATGCCCTACGCAGACCGTCTCAAAAACACTCCAGCTTTACTCCATCGCATATCGCCTACTCAGAGGCAATCTCTGCCTAACATACAAAGCTATGTCAAACCCAGAGCTGTTGGACATGCTCCATTTAAAGAAATCCCAATCCCTCTGAGCTACATGCTCTAGGGACCTAAACCTTGTCACCACAATAAACAGAACATGCTGGAGGGATAGATTCCTGTCCCAGAGACTTCCCATTACTCTGGAACAAACTACCTATCTATATCAAACAAAGCTCCTCATTAGCACTCTTCAAGAAAAATCTTGATGATTGGTGGGAAATAGGAAATTCACCCTGGGGCTCTTCTCGACAGGGGCACAGGAAAATAATTTTCTTGAGTGGTGAATGCCAGGGTACCTTTTTGGCTAGGCTTATATAGGCCCTAGGGCCAATAGCCTAGTGCCTACCTTATGAACCTATGTATAGACAGTTTTATCTGACTAGAAATAGGTTATTAGGAGTATTTTTTGTATGTATTAGTCATTAGAATAGTCGTGTATATGTCATGTCTTATTCTATTTTACTTAAATTGCCTCTGCACTCTGATGACAAGCTGATACCTGAAATTTCATTTAGATTGCACTTGTGTTTCCTAAATGGCAATAACGTTTTCTTTGAATCTTGAATCTTTGAATCACTTGAAAAAAAAAATTGGAGGGCTGGAAAAAAAAATCAGAGCTGAAAAACTCGCTTGTATTCAGAAAGACTTAAGGAACTGTCATTATACTCTGTTTCTCACAGGTTATTTAGAGAGGACTTCAGGCTGGTCTAAAAGGAAATATCTTATCTGGTTTCATTTGAAATTGTACACATAGAAAGCACTATTAGAAGTGTTAACACCAGACTGTGGACCCTAACAGTCAAGGTAAACATCAATAATATGAAAAATATCACAGATGATGACTTCCACAATCTTGGAATAAGCTTACCCTTACAATACAAACACGTTCTGTATTAAGTACTTTCACGAGTAACCTTGGTATTACTCCAAGATGGTGCAGACTGGAGGTACAAGGACAGAGTACCTACATCAATATAAAAATACATTAAATAATCTCACCAATTTAGTTCCTTTTGATAGCAGAACAGTACTATTTTAAAGTGTTATTTGAAAACTTAAGCTTTTCACAGCCCATTCTTTGTGTTTTGGTAAAACATTTCCCAATGACTCATTATCATGACATAAGTAGGAATGTATGTGTGTGTGTGTATATATATATATAATGTGTGTGTGTGTGTGTGTGTACATATATATATATATATATATATTTATATAGATATATATATATATATATATATACATATATATATATATATATATATACACGTGCATATATATATATATATATATATATATATATATACACACACACACACACACACACACACACACACACACACACATATACACACATTTTATATATATATATATATATAAATTGTGATATGTTAACTTTGGAAAAAAGTGTGCCTAAAAATGACTGCATATGAGAACTTCCCACAAAAGTTTAGTTAGATAAGTTTGTATTAGCCAGCTAACTGCTCATTACTGCTGCAAAAAACAAGGGTGCCTTACATCCCCATACAGGTTCAGAAAGGTGTAAGCAGGACCTTTCCAAAACAGACCTGAAGTTGCAGAGTATGACAACCCAGTTGGGGCTTTAGCTGTACATTACACCTAAAGGAATCACCTGTAATAGAGATATGGAATCAGGGCCTAGGAGAGATATACATTCTGGAACTTTTAAGGGCAGCCCATTTTTTGGAATGGTGAGCAAGACTACATACAACAGGTAGAAACAAAAGCTACTGTTTTTCTTTAGAACCGAAAGTCAAGTGGGCAAAGTGCATTTGTTTTGTATCTGAAAGACAAGAGATAATTTTTCCCTTTTTTTGGATATACTGAATAAAACATGCCTTTTTTAAAATCACTGTCCCCATTGCTTCCTTGAATACAGACTGGTGGTGTTTACATGGGCAGTTGGCAAAGGTCTTTTAATATACTGTTGTTTGTGACACCTCTACTATGACATTTTGAGCTACTAAGTCCCTGGTACCATTGTTTATCTGACGCTTTTCTGCTACTCACTTTGTATTTAAAAGAAATATATTTTTACTACTGTCTCTTGGCAAGTTCCCTGATGATCTCTAACCACGAAGGGCTTGTTGAAAATACGTAAGTCTAAAGTAAAGACTGAACAGAAGCTTGTTAGTTGTACCGGCAACTCTAAATGCTAACCCCAAATATCAGTCCCCCATAAAAACTAACACAGGATGATGACCTGGATTCACAGCTCATGACTTTTGAGATCTGCACCGCAATACAGAACTGGGAGCGAGCAGACTGAATGAAAATCCTGACCTGTCATCCCAGCTTACAGAAGTTTTAAAAATGCACATGGATATGGAAAGGGATAATTACGCAAACTATAGTAAACTGAAAAAATAACTTTTGGCTAGAGCTGAGATAATCTATGAAGTACAAGCAGCAACATTTTACAACTCGACTTTTAGTGCTGATAAACTGGTAACAGCACATTCTTGACTTAAAATGCATCTTAAAACTATGCCTACAGCCTGATAAAAATGGTAAATTGAGAACGTTAGAAACTGTAGTATTAAACCAAAGCGCTTTGCCTACTAATATAAGAAAATGGGTACTGCAAAGTGATCCCAAGAAATCTGGGGTCTTTATGAATGAAAGTTCATAATTCCGAACGCTCTAAAGAGCAAAAATGCCAGACCTCAAAGTGCTTCTTGTGAGATCGCAGTACAGTGAAGGTCAGAATATTTGCCGTTTCCTCACTGTAGTGTGATCTCAGAGTTGGTAAATACATTTAGCAGAGGATATGGGGGGGCACAGGCCCCCCCATAATAATGAGTTCGAGCTACGGCATTTTCACTCTTTAGAGCGTTTGATATTATGAACTTTCATTCATATAATATAGATCTGAAATCTGATAAACTAGTACCTTTAATAGAATGCTCATTAGTTAATGAGATAATTCTTAAAACCAAACTGTCTGCTTCCAAGTCTAATACAGCAGTAAGAAATATACTATCTTCTGTGTAATACTCTACAAGGAAGTGTAAACCTGTCTGGTGGACATCTGCAATAAATAAACTCTATAATAAAAGGAAAAAAATGCTGTCCAGGACCAAGAAGGAGCAGGTGCCCAATTGGAAGCAATCACTACTTTTAGCCTGAACAAGTAAATAAGAGCACTAGTGAAATCCTCCAATGCAAATCTCAAGTCCAAATTGGCCACATCTATTAGATTACAACAAAAGGCCTATTTCACATACGTCTGCAGTCTCAATGGAAGATCCCAGATCTGCTCAGAACTGGTGGTCAAGGGCACCACAAGCACAAATGCCATAGATATAGCCAACTTGATATAGCCAAATTGCTGGCTAAGTAAATGAAAACTTCACCCCACTATCCCTCCATCAGCAAACCAGGACATCCCCAGTGCCTGCCCCTTCCCCTTATCTCTAGGGAACAGGTCATCACTGCCCTCTCAAAGGCAATAAATAAAGCCTCCATGGGTCCCGATAACTTCCCAGGCTGCATCCTACATGAACGCAGGCAGCAACTTGCAGCACCATTAGGTGCCCTATTCAACCAAAGCCTGAGTACCGGCTTCGTCCCAGCTGAGTGGAGGACAGCCACTGTTATCCATCTACTGATACGGGAAATTAGAGACCCGTCAGCCTAACTAGCCTGATCTGCAAGACTATGGAATAGATTATCATGGACCGCATTAACAAGAACATTGGCAACCTCCATACACTTGATCCCACACAGTTTGGCTTCATCAAGGGGAGGTCATGTTTGTTAAATATGGTCAACTTCTTTGAGACAGTCATCTAAGCCATGGATGAGGGGAAGATGGTGCACACCACCTATCTCGGCCTGGCCAAAGCCTTTGACACTATTCCCCACTCAGGCATAATAGATAAACTCTCTCAACTATGCATCAATCCGTATGTTACCAGATGGGTAGCAAACTGGCTCACTGATAGAACCCGCCTAGTCAAAATAGGGGAAGCCACCTCAAGTAGTAGACCCGTAACGAGCGGTGTACACCAGGGATCAGTCTTGGAGCCTCTGTTACTTGGGATATACTATTCTGAGGTGCAGGCCAAAACCAATGGGCTATGGGTGACCAAGTTTGCAGATGATTGCAAGCTGGGCACAGTCATCAATTCCCCTAGTGATGGGGACATCCTCCATGAGGGTCTCACCCAAACAAATGACTGGTGCCGGAAACATGGCCTCAAGCTGAATACCAAAAAATGCATCATCATCCACTTTGGGGAGAGTGACATCCCCACAAATTATCACATTAATAACAAAATCCTAAGCATGCAATCAGTCGTGTGATTTGGGCATCTAGGTTGATAGCAGCCTGACTTTTGACCACCATGTTGCTTCAATTGTATGGAAAGCTTTCTACATGGCCCACCTTATAAGTAAGTGTAAGTGTATCTCATCCAGGGACAAGGAGGCCATAATATTCCTGTATTCTTCCCTTATAAGGCCCATTATTAAGTACAATGCCCCTTTCTGCATGTATCTCACAAAGCACATGCAGCAGCTGGAGAGACCACAGAGATTCCTCATCAGGAGAATCCAGGGCCTCAAACATCTATCCTACACTGACAGGCTAAAAGCCCTGTTCGTTTCATACAGACTCCTCAGAGGTGACCTCTGTCTGGCATACAAAGCAATCTCAGACTCCGCCTTCAAGGGACTGCTGCATATCCAGAAGTCAAGCTCCACTCGAGTAACCTGCATGAGCAATCTCAACCTGGTCTGTGTTATCAATAGGACTTGGTGGGACAGATTTGTATCCCAGAGACTCCCCAAGCTGTAGAACAGACTCACTATCCACATCAAGTATTGTACCTCATTATCCCCTTTTTAAGTGCAACCTAGATAACTGGATCGGAAACAGAAATACACCCCTGGGATTCTACCTCTGTCACTGCAGGACTGAGGCATCGGGTGCTGACTTGGCTAAACTCTTGGCTAGGCTTATAAGGGCCTCAGGGTCAATAGTGTAGTAACTTCCTATAATCCTATGATGATCCTATAATAAAATGTAGCAATATGTTAACTTGCTTCAATGGGGGGAGGGGAAGTATGGAGGGTAAAGTCTGTGCTACAAATGCTAAAGTGAATGTAATCAAGGTTGCTGGAGAAGACAGTGACTCGGATGTTTTTTTAACTCCTATTTTGAGATAAAAAATGGCCTCTTATATTACATAAGTAAAGCTAGGAAGGAAATTATATGTCAGCTGTTAGTGCCAAAACCTTACAGGGCACTAGTAATGAAGCTAGCCCATAGTCACATGTTAGGAGCTCACTTGGGGATGGACAAAACTAATACAAGAGCACTAGTCAGATTTTAAAGGTCAGGCATAATGAAAGAGACAGAAAATGACTGTTTTCTGTCCACAATATCAGAAAACTGCATCAAATCCTGGATAACTTAAAAGAATCCCCTGATCCACATACTTTTCATAGATATGTCATCTGAATGCACCACTATGGACACTATGGCACTACTAAAAATCTAGCAATGGGTACTGCTACATACTGGCAATACTGGACTATGCCACAAAGTTTCCAGAAGAAACTAATGTTAAGACTCGCGGCATAGAACTGGTACTGTTATTCTCCAGAACGGATATTCCAAGAGAGATGCTTCCTGACCAATGGACTCCCTTTATATGAAAGGTATTGCATCACTCACGTCAGTGCTGTAAAGCTGAACACTTAGACATCACTCTGCCATACTCAGACTGGAAGAAAGGATCAGTGTTAAGGAAAGTTAATGACAGAGATGGTTAAGAACTGGGACCAGTTATCACACTGTTTGCAATAACACTGGAGCCACAAGCTTTAACTGGATTTACCCCATCTGTAGTTCTGTACAGCAGGCATTCGAGAGGACAGTTTGATACTGCAAAGGAATTTTGGGAAAAAGAGAAGACATTATTTAAAAGTATGTCAGACTACTACTTTAGTCTGCAGGATTGACAATCTTGTTATGACCACAGCACATGCATAAAGTCCAGGAAATGCAACAATAAATTTATAATAAGAATGCCTGGTTTACATAATTTAATCCAGGGGATAACATATTAGTTTTAATGTCCTCCAAGGTGAAGATATTTTTGGTTAAAGGACCATTTGAGGTGACTGAAAGAATAAATGCCATGAACTACAAAGACTAGAAAGCCAGGAAAGAAATAGATAAAACAAATTGATCACATTAATACACTGAAGCCATGGTATGAAGTAAGGAGGTCAGTGTTGAGCTTGCAACATGAAATTCTTGCAGAAGAGACTAGAAAATCCCTTTCTGAAATGCAGTTTGAAGAATCACTCAAGAGTACAAAAGTAAAAAGTAAGTTAATTTATCTTAGGAAATAAATGACTGAACAGGAAAAGAACTGATCCTTAACTGGGGACTGAACCCAGGACCCCCTACATTGCATGTAGCTGTGACTGCCACTGAATCAATTTTATTTTTTTTTCATTTGTTTACCGAGAAAATCGGACTAGATAAAATGTCCTTTTTCAGTGGAGGCCCAGGGAGAAAAGCTCCACATTTATAAATAACAGTAAGATACATATACAAGTGTTGATTCAATCTCAGATACAAGCACACAATGAATGATACACATTATACATTTCATTAATACAATCATATAGTCTAGGCAGGAATACAAAGAAGAGCAGTACTGTGATTGAAGGTAAAAAAAACAAGCAAGTTAAGGATACCTACGCTTAGCAGGGTATACTATTCGAATACAAAAATAACAGGTTGTGTTCTTTTAGCTGTCTTAAGACATCTATTTCCTAACCAGGGTTTGCGCAAGACCAGGTCCAGGGTTCAGATAGGTGTGATCTGAGAAGTTTTTTTAAAGTTGGAAGTGTTAGTAGTTGTTCTGATATTTAATGGCAGGGAATTCCAGGTTTTGGCTATGCAGTTCGAGTAAAGTGAAACTCCAGCTGCATTGTTAGGTTTGGAAACATTTAAGAAGGATTTGATAGTGGAATGCAATACCCTGTTTTTTGTGGTAGTGTATTAGTAGATTATGAAGTAATGGTGTTTTTTTCTGGCTGATTTAGTACTCTATGGGCCAAGATAGTTGTTTTAAAGCCAAACAATGATGGGATCTGAAATTTGATTCTATAGCATACTTTGCGATTTTATTACAGCACGTTTCAACTTTAGCAAGGTCAGACTTCTTAATATTTGTGAGAATTTTTGAGGTATATAGTAGCATAAAGATAAGATGGTTTCTTGCTATAGTGGCCTTTGAAGATTTTAGAAAGTGACGATTTCTGTATAAGGTTCCTAGATTTTTGTGAACTTCTTTTATTATCTCTGATATGTGCATGTCAAATGCCATATTATGGTCAATTGCCATGCCGAGTAATTTTGTTTGGGAAACTGGAGAAAGTTTATCATCATCAAACCATACAATTATTCTGAGTGGTGGGTGGGGGTCTGCAGCTCTAGTTGGATAGAAGAGAATGAGTTTTGTTTTGTAAGAGTTAAGTATATAAGTTGTGCATTGTTTAGCCAGGATTCCCCTGCACTGACTGACTGCTGGGTGATTTTTTGAAGTTTCTGTAGTGTTGTGGTGGCACAAATTAGGGTGGAATCATCTAAATACTGACCTACGGAGGCAAGCGGGTGGCAGTATGAAGATTATTAGTTAAGATAATAAAAAGGAGAGGACCCAGAATAAATTCCTGTGGTGCTCCCAAGGTTACAGGCAGTAGTGAAGAGAGATTTTGTTGCCATTTTACAGCTTGCTGGAAAGCAGTTAGATATTGCTGGAACCAAGTAAGTGTAGGACGGCTAAGTTTAAGTTCCAAGAGTGTAGTTAAGAGTTTAGAATGTGAGACGGTATCAAAAGCTTTGGACAGATCAAGAAAGATGGAGGAAACTAAATTGCCTTCATTGCGATGGTGGTTAATAATGTTAGTAAAGTTAACAAGGGCAGTGGTAATGCTATGATTTGGACGGAAACCATGCTGAGTGTTAGAAGATTGTTAGTCATTAGATAATTTAAGATTTGTGAATGGATGCACCTCTGAAGTACTTTAGATAATGGCGATAGTATAGCTATTGGGTGGATAATAGCTATTGTCTGGTAATTCGATAATTCTGTCGAGTTTCCACCTTTATGTAGAGAGATGACATATGATACTTTCCAAATTTTAGGGACTTGTTCTGAAAAGGATCGATTTATTAATATAGATACTGGATAGGATATTGCTTCTGCAGCACTTTTTAGATATTTGGCAGGTAGATAAATAGTTGGCAGCAAGTGTAGTAGGTTTAAGCCTTTTGAGATATTTAACTATGGTGTTTATTGGGACAGGTTGGAAAGATAAATTACTGGGATCAAGCATGGCTACTATGAGTCTGGGCAATGGAAGAGCAATTATTGTTTGTGAGGGCTAGTACTGATTCAATGAAGTATCTGTTAAATTGTGAGGCTATGCTGTCTTTAGTATTGGTTAGTGTTGGGGAGGGAGTACTAGTCTGTCCTGGCTGTAGGATTATTTTGATGGCAGACCAGAATAATTGTGGGTTTGTATGATTTTTTTTTGATTGGATACTGCTATAGTAATTTATTTTGTCCTGTCTAATATGTTTTTTAGATTTATTTTGTAGTTCTAGATACGTTTGCTAGTTGTAGTTTTGTTGTTGACTCATTTTTCCCAGCCTTATCTCTATTTTTTAACATATATCTTGTTTGGTAAGCCAGGGGGCATAATTGGATTTTATCCTTATTGTTTTTTGGGGGGCCAAGATGTTTAGGATATTGAGGAAGGTTCAGTTAAAGTATTCAACTGCAGTATCTAAATGGAGATTTTTAAGTTGTGCTCAGTTGTATTTTTTGAACTGGTTATACAGATTTTTTTCCTATCTCGGATTTGATGGTAGGTGGTAAATTTTTCTGGATTCATTCGGTGTCAGAGAATGTAAGTTGGAATATGGTCACTGAGGCTATCGGGGAAACAGCCAGAGTGCAGGGATAAATTTGGCAAGTTTGTAAGGATCCAGTCCAGGATTGAATGTTTGTTTGATGTTTTGTTTACTCTAGTACAAGTCTGGATTGTTTGTGAGAAACAGTGTAGGTTAATGTGGTCAGTGGGATTTTGAGAGCTACAGGAGAGCCAGTCTACATTAAAGTCACCCATTATAATTGTTTCCTAAGGAAAGGCTGCTGCTGTCCAGTTTAAGATGTGTTCTAGAGTAGATAGATTGTTCCCAGGTCAGATGCAGGCTTCCACTATGTTCAGATGCTTCTTTGGATTAATTGTTACCTTAGTAAACAGTATTTCGGTGTTGTTAAAGTTTGGGATGGTTAGGTCTGAAGTTGCTACATTGAGATTGTTTTTGTAAAGAAAGGCGACACCACCACCTCTTTTCTGTTGTCTATCTAGCCTATGTATATTGTATCCTGGGAGACGTATTTCATTGTTAGAGATGTCTGGTTTTAGCCAGGTTTCTGTTATAAAGGCTATATCTGGAGTATATAGAGCAAGGGTGGCATGCAATTCTTGAATTCTGTTCACGATGCTTGAGATTCTAGATGGGTTGGATTGTTTTGGGGGCCAGGGCTGGGATGAATATCCCCACTAAGTATGAGCTGTGATGCAATGTGAACTATAAATTTTAAATATTTTGATATAAACTTATCGTATTTCTGTGTAACATTAGGATAAGTTTGTTGTACGAGTAAGGTAAATGCTACAAGGTTTAGGTTTGTGGGACTACAGATAGTTGGTGCTATTATTAAATTTGTATGTTTTAATTGTAGTAGGTCTGGGAAGGGGATAATGTACATAAAATGTGAGTTAAGTTCTGTATGATAAGAGGTTATGTGAGCCGTAATAGATCGAAATAGCAGGATTGAGGAGTATAAAGTTATCATATTGCTTACAACTCATGTTTCTGATCTAAGCTAAAAGAATAATGTTATGGGTGGGTAGGAATAATTGTTAGTTGTAATGAGTTTTGATATGTGGAGGATTTAAAAACTATTATTTTGTCTGGTTATAACTTATTACATTAAAAGACGCAAGTAGCAGATAGTTAAGTAAGTGGAATGTGACATTATGGGAGTTAGTACGAAACACTAATTGGATAATCTGAATAATATAAATATGTATCTTTCTTGTTGTGATTGGATTGATTTATTGGTAGTGGCCATTTGGAAATAAGTTTAGGCACAGCAGGGGTGGGTGGGAAATGGGGGTAACAGTCTTGGAGCAGTTAGGTACCTGTTTTTTCCCCAAGAACAGTTGTTTTCTTTTTTAAACTAGAAAACCACCATGATGGCAGTGATTTTTGAACAGATAGAACCCATGCTAAAGACAGTTTCAGTAGTTCAGTGAGGCAGGTGAATCCACTGAGATGCAGAACTGATGGGTTTCACTGGAAGTGTTGGGAGTCAGCAATTGTGTTGATAAAAAATATACACATACATGTATGTATTTCATCAGTGTTTCTACTTCGGTGGTGGTGATTACTAGTATTATCCGATTCTATGAACTTTTTATTTTGTAATTTAATTTTCATACATTTTAACCTATTGTTTAAACATGCTTAGTATCCACAAACAACTCGTATATACAAATAAACAAAAGTGCTAGGCACCACAATTTAGGGGTGTGGGTTGCTGAGTCTAGGGGTTCAATTGTTCTCTCATTCAATTAAGCTGAAGGCCTGCATCTTCTGACAGACCTACTCAGTACCTCCCTTCTGCCTTCCATTGTCTTAGAGTTTCAAGAGAGCAGGGAAGGGTGCTTGGAGTGGACTCTCAAAACCATCATCCTTCAGAGTCAGAGGTTTTCTGCTTTGGTTCATAATCTTGTCCTTGTCAACCTGATGCATGTGCCATGCCGGAGGTTGCTGACATCTGTGTGCTTCCAGAACATACTGATAAAAAGTTTGTAATACTGGCACTGGTAATCAGGCCAAACGCACATATTAGGCTTTGTGCTGCATGACCATAATATCTAGCCTCTAGTCAGTGTCAGTACTGCAGATTACAAGACAGCATCCTTCCCAGAGTCTCCTCCAAGAGTAATTGCCTGTGTCAGCCACTCTCTGTCACTGTTCATGGCCAGGTCTTCCAACACCCACATCCTGCCCATCTATCTTATGCTAGCAGGGCTGCAGTAAAGTATTTACTCCTCTGAAACATAGAGGTGGCTAGCTATTCTTTTACTTATTCATCTTCCAAAAACTGCTTTATCCCAGTCAGGGTTACAGAGTCACTTAAGTCTATCCCAGCCAGCAATAGGATTAAGTCGAAAAATTTATCCTGGATGGGATAACGCTCCACCACATCACATTACATCAAACATGCAATTTAGAGGCTCATCAATTCACTTGCTGGCATGTCTTTGAGATGCAGAAGGAAACCACAGACCCATGAAAAAACATCATCACAGGCAGTAGTGCATGCAGACTTTGCACTGAAGGCACCCCAGCTGGAGGGTTCACATGTTCTGTAAAGGAGGAATGTTAACCATGACACCCCTCTGCCACCCAGCTGTTGTGTTCTGTAAAGTCTGTCTATCCAGTAAAACTGGGTTAATTAAGAAACATGTATGTATTACAGGTAACATCATTCCTCAGCAAAGGAGACTAGACTTCCAGTAGGTATAGATTCTGTGAACTGGAGCATTTTTACATCTCAGAAAAATGCCATTGAAGCTTTCAAGGACTTCCTTAACACTCTTAATGTGATACTCTTGGGATGAGAAGCCTAAAAAGGAGATACAAATGCTCCTTCTTTCTTGTACACTGAAACGTCAGCTCAACAAAAGGGACTCCATGTGACAGAAAAAGGTGATCCCACTATTTTCTACAATAACTTATACGGGAATGCAGGTTAACAAAGCCACCATATCACTCTTACTAAGAAGTGGTAAACGATCTTAGTAGAAAACCTCAAGAACTTTTGAAAAGTGGTTATTCAGTACCCATCAAAATGCTCTCTCAACTCTTCCCATCAAAATGCCCTCTCAACTCTTCCTGCATGATATAATGACTCTGATTTGTCTAAGCATCTATGACAACACATTTTGTCAGGAAGTAGTTTCCTTGTTCCCAGCAGTTTATTCCAGTGGCAGTGTCACATTCTAAAGTATTATATTCCTAGTCTGCTAATGCCTTCCATTTCAAGGCAGTTTAATAATTTCAAAGTTACTTGAAAAGTTACAAATTAAATCTATCACCTCAAAAAATGACTTTCAACCCTGTTTCATTCCTTCAGAATGGCTGCTGTCTCGTTGTCCCCCTGGCTGATATTATCAGCTTATTTCTAACCACATTCCTCACAGTTTAAACAAAAAAAGTATCATACCTTTCAGCGCTCAAGAACTTCAGACCCATCTTTAATTTAAGCTCTTTTCATAAAAATACTCAAAACAGTGGTGTACAGTCAAGTCTTACAGCAGTGCTCACTGGATTCAATAAATGGCTACAATGGTCAAACAGCAATATACAGTGTCACTAACTGTATATACACTACAATGGGGAAAGTCACAATACAGAGCTTTTGTAACTCCCGACCACAAACAACATCCTGCAAGACCACAGAGGTGTGTTTTGGGTAGAGGTCCAGGCAAACAGGTTCCATAATTAAAAATCACAAGAAACAAACCTTAGAAAAATTCACCGGACAGCTTGAAAAGTCCAATAGCAGCCACTTTAATAACTCCACAGATAAACAAGTGAAACAAATAAACCAGCTCAGAAGACAATTAACTAGTGTCCCTCATGCTTTTAAATACTAGAATCTTAAGCAGTAATAATTAATCAGTATCAATTAAGTGGATAATTAATTGGTCATAAAACATTTAACCATTTTGTGTCTAAATGCATATTAACTATTATGGCCAAGATACATGCATATTGTACATCAGAATAGTAAATTAATGAATTTCAGTTATATAAAAAATCATACCCTTTCTATATTACTTAAAAATTCTATCTAAATGAACTACCATTTTAGTGAAATTAAACCTACATGAGATTATTACATATGGTTCTACATTTTGTTTGCAATAGTCGACCAGTTTAAAAGGTTTTTTTTAAAAACATTATTTTAAAAATTATAACACTTTAATAAAACAGTAATGTAATACAAAGTAATAAAAAACTTAATAAATTCATATTCATAATGATATTAATCTAAATATCTAAATATTATGAGTATTTAAAAGCATGAGAGACACTAGTTAATTGTCTATACCTATAGGTGATTAAAAGTGTGTCTGAGTTACTGCCTTGTTTATCTGTGGAGTTATTAAAGTGGCTGCTATTGGACTTTTCTAAGGTTCCATAATTAGCTTACAGAAAAGACAGAACATACACAGTTTCGGCTAGTGGAACCTGCTGAGAATAAGGCAAGCAGTATGAGGACATCCGTCATGTAGCAGTGCTAAGAACATCCCTTCTCTCGATATTCGTTAAAGAGATGTTACTTGATTTGCTCAAACTTCACAAACTTGCTAAGTGCAAATTACTTTGTTCTACAAAAGGAAGTCAAAACTGTTGAGCACATTAAAAAATAAACAAAAAAAAAAAATATCCAACAAGATTTTACCACCATTTGCAATTGACTAAGTTCTTTCTAATCCCAGCAAAATCAGCAACTATGCTTTCTGATCCCACTTAGAAACTTAATATAAGCAGTATCATAGTTATAAAAGGTGTTGAAGGCATTTATACATATCAGGTGACCAGTTACATGCATATTTTTATAGACAAATTTTGTTCCTGGTTGTCTGAAGCAAATGTGCATTATGTGCTGAATGAAAAGCCAGCACAACATTGAGATGACACACACACTCCAGAATGAAAATCGGAGTGAATGTTGTCGTCTCCTTGTTGAAATGTGCTCCAACGGTGTTGGTAATTCATTCACCACATAATGCACATTGTTTCACACAAACAGGACCAACATATGTCGATTTATATCCTTGAGAAATGCCAGGAAAGCTCACTGTTTATCAATGAAACAGCAAACTGGTTATTAAAACCACTGAAGTCACCCTTTTACTAAACAGTGCACCATAAGACTATTAAACCTGCAATAATCCCTAGTGGCAAAAATAAATAAATAACAATTGAACAAACCACTGGGATTATAGGTTTATACTAAGTCAGTAATATGTTGACCACTGAAAGATAAGCCAGCAGTGCCATAGGAGAAAATACATTGAAGGTGAGCTAACAGTTTAGCAGTACACCACCCACTTAGATCCACTGACCAAGGAGCCATTACTCTTGCATAGTCTACCTTTGCTGTAGCACTGGGAGAAAACTGTTTAATAAGTGTACACCTGTAAACTGGAACTGGTTACTACCTAACATCAGAATAAAAACAATTGTTACAGTTTACGAAAAAGCTCAAAGTACTTCAGTAACTCCTAAAACTGATGGTACTTCAAATGTAATGGCTAGTACTAAACACCACAAATACTGCTCATTATATCTTTAGGTACATCATTTCACTATGGAAAAGGATCTGAGGGGAAATACTCAATATAATTTTATCTGCTGATAAACAGTACTTTACGTGCAGTTCCTGTTACTATTTGTAACCGCTGTTGTCTAGTACCTAATGTACACCTCTTAAATGTTACTACTTTATCTTTAACTGCTACTGTGTTGCACCGATATAGATTCTATTAACACTTGTATATATTATATGTACATATATACACACATGCACACAGATACATATGTATAAATAAAATCTCCAACATGTTACTACTTTATTACTGAATACTGCTATTACAACTAATCTCTGTTACTGGTATACAGTTCATACTACTGCTACTGTAATGTTTTACGACTGTGCAATTGTCTACTGTGATTTTATTACATTTTTTGTATATAATGTTGCATAACTGTATGTGCCACCGGCCTAGACCAGGGCTGAAATACATCTCAGGTCCAGTTCACTTAGCTGGTTAAAAAACAAACAAACAAAATGTTCTTTTTACCTTGAGAAAAGCATCCAACTGTGCGATTTTATCAGGAAAGGATTTGGCCACATGGTGCTCTACCTGAAATGTACAACAAAAGAAGTTAGTAACATACTACAACAAACTGTGTCCTACATATTAGAGTCTAGGTAAGTCTAAAGGTTCAGGGATACTAATGTTACAGAAGCAAAGGCACAGCCTATGCTTTTTGACAATCACTTCCATGCTGCATAACACCAGGTGACATTTAACAGGTGAGCACACACCTGAGAAAGCAAAGGACAGGCAACAAAGAAGCATGACTACAGAAGAACAAGAACATTACCTGCCAACAACACCAAGAGCCTCGGGGTTCCAAAAAGTGCCATTTACTTAGGAACACTTTGTTTTGCTACAGAAAACCGATAAGAATCTGCACTTTATAAACATGTGTTGAACTAACTTACAAGTTGTGATGCATTTACTCATTTCCTACTGCAGCTCCATCACTGTCCAACTTGAACAGATTTGTCTCTGCCATGTATTATATTTGACAGTACAACTTCCTTAAAAAAGGTTATACAATGTATCTGACCAATGTGAGATTAAAAAGCTCACATTGTCTTTAAAGCACCTCCTCGCATCTCCAATCTCTGACACCTTACTCTTACACATCTCTTTTTTAAAAGATGTTGTCTTGGATTTGACATTTCCTAAGGAACTTGAAAGTTTTTGTCCTGCCCCTTTCTTCCTGCTACCCTCTAAAAACTACTACCTTTTGTTTTTTCATGCCCCTTTCTCTGCAGAACTGGCACCACATATTTTTTATATTATTTTTCTACCATTTCCTGTCAACCATCAGCCCTCATGCTCTGTGAAGTCATCATACAGGCAGCCATCAGGAGTTCTGTGGTTAAGTCACTAACTCCCCCCCCCCCCCAATTTGGTGGCTGAAGTGTGCATTCACATCACAGCAGAGACATTCCATGCCCTCTCCAGGCATATCCATTTGTCCATATGCAAATTTACTGGGGTGATCATCATCAGCTTGGATTTCCAAGCTCATATCCGTGGTCCTAAGGCCGCTGTTACCATGCAAATCTCCATTTGGATTTCCAAGCCTAGATCCCTGGTTCTACAGTCACTGTTATCATGCAAGCCTCCACTTGGACTTTCAAGTCCACATTCCTGGTCCTACTGCCACTGTTCTCATTCAAGCCTCCACCTGCACAAAATCAATTAGGCCAAATAAGGCCACAACTCCAATGGATAAACAGGACACAACAATTCAGTGATGAAACAAGGCCACCACTCCAATGGATAAATACAGGACACAAGTCAGTGTGGGGGGGCTACCCATATCCCAAAAGGGGTTACCATTGCCACCCCACAAGTCAATTGAGGGTTAAATATACATCCTGACAAGAGTTGCCACTGACACCACAAATGGCTCTTTTTGGATGGCAGGAAGTCACTTCTTTTCTGGAGTATTCATCTCAGACATAAAAGTGGGAGAACGTCTCTTGATAACTATGAATGCTGATGACTGCAAACTGGGTAACATAAATATGTTAGTAAAAGATGCTGAAATTCTCCAATATGTGGTCTACAAAAATACATACCTGGTGCAGTACCAGTATCACCTTTAATGTCAGTAAATGTTACATCATAACACTTGGCAAAAAGAATGTACTTTATGATTATAAAATACATGACTAAATACTAAAAAAGCACATTACTCCTGCATTACAAACAATCTAATGATGATGGAAAACAATTTAAACTTTGTCCCAAGTACATTTACCAATATCAGGAAAGCACATTCAGCAGCCCATCTAATCCTTAATGGTATGTTTGATCACTCCAGGGAGATCATTACAACTCACTGACCAAACTGATTACTAAATACAGTCCTGCATTTTGCAACCTTTGACTAAGCCACTTGAAAAGGTATAATTCCTTACTAAAAAATCTTGAACAACTCGGAAAGGCTTTAGAAAATGTCATTATATTATCTTTCTAATAGGTTACTTAGACAAGCGTTCTGCCTGATCTGTAAGGGAATGCCTGATACACTCCCATCTGAAAATCTGTACATGGAATGTACTGCTATGGTGGCCAACAACGGATCGTGAAACCTAATACAAAAAAGTGACAGATACATTACATATTTTCCAAGATTATTGAATAAGCCTTCCCCTAACATCAAAAGTCGTCACTAACTCCCTTCAAAAATAGTCTTTAAATGTATATGGAAATTAAAAATATCAAAATAATTTGCAGCAAACAAGTTTCTTGAAGGTCAGAGATCATACATTTGACAATGGAAACTGTAAAACTGCATTTGTACAGGTAAGTTTACCACAGTCTTCCTTCCTCTAGACGTGTGTGTCTGTACTTGCCTACATGAATTCTGTGTGCATCTTTCTTTTTCTACCCTCTGCTCCCAGATGCAGGTGTGTGTGTGTGTGTGTGTGTGTGTGTGTGTGTGTGTGTGTGTGTGTGTGTGTGTGTGTGTGTGTGTGTGTGTGTGTGTGTACATATGCATGCATATGTCCACGTAGACATGAATGCATGTGTGTGCATATGGACCTCATCCAATCTCCTTGTAAATGTTTGTAAGTACGTGTGTGACTGGGTCTGTATGCCTGCTCCATATACTTTCTTCATGTGCGTTTCTATCATCCCCTTTCTCTGTATAAGTGAGTGCATGTTTGTGTGCATGTACTTACACTTCTAGCAGCCACTGTAGTAATGATTAGGTGCATCTCCCCTAGCTCCTTTGTCACTGAAGGAGTGAGTGAGTTTTTCCAAAACTCCTTTCTCTATGTAGCAAGGAGTGGAACTGAATGCATGTGTGCACTTCCCCATCCCTTTCTTACTATAGCAGTAAGTGCGCCTACGTATGTGGGTTTGTGCTTGGTCCACCCCTGCTGTCATTGTAAAAGCAGGTATGAACATACTTACCTGCCTGTATGAGCAGTTGTCTCCCTGTATAATTGTGTAGTTATGTATGAACATATATACATATTTGCCTGTTCTTTTCCTGTGTGCAACTGTGTAATTCTGCATCTGTCTGCAGCAACATTTCTCTCCCTGAGGAAATGTGGGTCTGTATGCAGGACTCCTTCCCACTCCCCTACCCCACACCCCATAGAGTTGTATACACATGTATGCCTGACTGAGGCACTTCTTCTTGCAGAAATGTGTGCGTGTGTGTGTGTGTGTGTGTGTGTGTGTGTGTGTGTGTGTGTGTGTGTGTGTGTGTGTGTGTGTGTGTTGGTCTCATCGCTGTCTCTTTGTAGCAAACTGTGCACACAGAAATATCTGGGTTTGCTCCACCCGTACCCTCTCCAAAAAAGAAGCATGCCCATATGCCCTGCTCTCTGTCCTCCTTCCCATTCACTGCAGAAATGAGAGGAAACAGCTGTGCCTGTCAACAAATGTGTTTCCCTCCACATACACCTATTGTTGCACACATGAAGATGCTTAATCTAGTCCTTGTATTCCTGTAGAAATGCCTGTATGTCTGTGTGTGTTGGTAGATAATGGACTGATAACTCTCTAACTCTATACAGATATGTACATGAAATGTGCACATACATCACCCGCTCTCCCTTCCAACCTTCCTTCTGCCCTTTCTATACAGCACTGCATCTGTGGGTCTGCTTGCACAGCCCTCTTTTTTCCTGCACCTCCCTCTATGCCACCTCTTTTCTCCTGCAGTTCTGCTTATGCCACCCTTTTTTCCTAATTAACCTAATCTGTCCAGTTATTCCCTACCTGTATCATCGTATGTACTTTTATCTGCCTCTCTCAACCATCACCTTCCTATTTAGTAAGATATGTCTACAAACATTTTTGCTCCACTACTCCATCTCTGTTTACAGCAGCATGTACACGTATTACCTATGTGTTAGCATCCAAACTCTGAAAATCCCTCCCCTCACCTAAAACACGTCTCATCTTTCCCCACTTTCAGAGCACAATTTAAGACACCTACAACAAAAATCAGACTGCAACTGCTTTTGCATCAGACACCTAACCTAACTCTTTCCTTATCTATAGCACTTCTATTTCAACCTGCTGTTCTCACTTGCTGCTTCCCTCACATTTGCTACTAAAATTAATCCACATTTGTTTTTCTACTCTGTTAATAATATTTACATATTGTTTCAACTGTCTATGGTATTATCTAGCTTCTGTGTTTATTCCATGTGAATTTCTTTGTGATCAGTGTACTACCCCGTTAAACAAACTAAATAAACATCATATATTTTTTTAATTTTATTCATTTGTTGATAGGGTAATTCTACTGGACAAAAAGTCCCTTTTCAGGGGAGACTCAGGAGCATTGTCTGGTTAAGTGACTTGCACACAGTCTCACATTAAGCAAATGGATGTGGAAGGAATCAAACCCTCTACTCTGGACTACAGGAAGCAGCTTGTTAACAGTTCAGAGCCTTAACACTATGCACCAAGTGACATGTGTGTGTGTGTGTGTGTGTGTGTATAACTTATTACATGCGACCCTTCTTTCCTGCTGACCCACTAATCTCTCCAAAGGAGAATGAATGTATATGTACACACGTGTGTACGTGTGAATATATACATATACATCTACTACCAATCCCACTCTCTTTCTCATCGAAAAATGTGTGCATCTCTACACCAAGCTTCTCCTATATATACTTGGGTTTACCCCCCCAAAATTTCTTATGCTGCACAAATTTATGTACATTCCAGTCTCTCACAGTACACAACTGTCTTCTTCCTTCACTATGGAAATACGTGCCAGTAAACCATATGCACCACTGCTTCTCACTGTACGTCTGTCATAGCATCTTCAGCTGTGGAGGATATGTTTATCCACACCTTTCTCTCGATTTACAATTGTAGTCATACGAGTGTTTGTCCAGCCCTCCTCAACTCTTAGCATTCCATTGTTTCTCTCTATAGCACCATGTTTATAGGTGTGTATCTACCTAAATGCTCCCTCCCTGCTGACATGTGGGTGCATATGTGTATGAGAGAGAGAGAGAGATCTCCAGTAAGAAGTGTCCTTCACCCTTGTGTGTGAGCGTGTGCGCCACTACGCTATTCTCTTTGTAGAAGGTGTGTCTGTTTGTATAGCCCCATCCCTGTAGAAGTGTGTGCGTGTGTGTGTGTGTGTGTGTGTGTGTGTGTGTGTGTGTGTGTGTGTGTGTTGGACATGTGCCCCTACACTCCTCTCCTTGTAGAAGTGTTGGAACATGTCTGTTTCACCTTTTCTCTCTGCAGACAAACATATGCCGCACACTATCACTGTGCAGTTGTCAGTGCAAACAAGTTTATAACAGCAGAAACTATTATACATAATCAATATAAAAAAATGACACTGATGGCAAGGAAAACTTACCTCATTAGACAGGTTTTTTGCAAACTCATCCACCTACAAATGCACATGGCAGAGAGAACAAGAATTAATTTTTCAAATATTCAATACTTTGTAAAAAACAACAGTCACAAAAATACAAAATAAAACTTTTAGTTTGCGGTGTTTAAACAAGCAATAGTGAATTCATTAGACCTTCATTAGTAGGAAACAGAGAAGTTGAGAGTGAGGGGCAACATAAAATTCCACTTTTCTGTTTATACCCACCCAGGTGTGTGTCATGCAATACTATAAAGACAGTCCATGTATGTAAATAGTGCCAAGTCATTTGTAGTTACGAGAAGAGTAGCAACTCGTCCAAAGGACTTATCTGAGAGATTATAGTCCCAGGCTGCGTCTTGCACGAACTAACCCCCCACCTAAACACGCTGTTCAGCCTCAGCCTCTCCACAGGCTACGTGCCCATATAATGGTGCACAGCAACGGTTATTCCCCTCCACAAAGGAGGGCCACAACTGACCCTGGTAACTATCGCCCCATAAGCCTGACTAGCCTGGTCTGCAAGGCTATGGAGCGCATCGTCATGGAACTCATTAACAAAGACATTGGGAATTTCCAAACACTTGACCCGACCCAGTTCGGCTTTGCTAAGGGCAGATCATGCCTACTAAACCTGGTTGACTTCTTCAACACAAGTCACCAAAGCCATAGAAAAGGGAAAGGTGGTTCACACAGCCTACCTTAACCTCGCCAAGGCTTTCAACACCTTTCCCCACTCGGGTATTACAGAAAAACTCAACAGCCTGAACATAAACCCCTACGTCACGAGATGGGTTGCCAACTGGCTTACAGACAGAACTCACACGGTAAGAATAGCAGGCTCCAGGTCCGACTTTAAACCAGTCACAAGTGGTGTCCCGCAAGGCTCAGTCCTGGGACCCCTACTGTTCGGCATATACTTCTCAGAAGTTCAGGCAAACACAGGAGGACTATGGCTAACCAAGTTCGCCGATGACTGCAAACTGGAGCCATAATTGACTCTCCAGCTGACACGGACATCCTCCAAAAGGGCCTTACTGAGACGGACACTTGGTGTCAAAGTCATGGCCTCAAGCTAAATGCATAGTCATCCCATTTGGGAAAAACAAAACACCCACAAATTACCACATAGGTGGCAGCCCCCTTAATACAGAAGAAGTAATAAGATGGGTAACAGAAAATACACCCCCTGGGATCACTTTATTGACTCTGCTTGACAGAGGATCAGTTAATTAATCAATGGGGTGGCGAAAGCAGACACTCTGGCTAGGCTTATAAATGCCCTCGGGCAGATAGCCTAGCACCTACCTATGAACCTATAGATAGGAAGCATCTCCTAAATTTAAGAATGGAGTTTGTTGCTTTTTCACTCTGGTTTCATGTGTGATCTATGAGAAATCCATCAAGTGCCGTACACCCTAATTTCATCAAAATCTCCGAGGCTAGATAGATTATGACATAAATCAGGTCTTAGGCTAAACTGATACGTGTTCCTAGTTGGTTGAAGGATGGGGAGAAGGGACTGGCGGTGTAGGAAATGCTAGTGATTGTGAAGGTTAGCGATAAGTGAAGTATCTTCAGAATCAGTGCTGGATCTGTATTACCTACTTGTCAAGCAAGTGTAACCTGACACAACAAGACATAACTGGTTCGGTTACAAACTACCAGTGTTACTACTCCTGAATCATTTTCTCCTAATTGTTTTAAAGGGAGAATGACAGTGCTGTTGGGAACTTCAAGTGTTCTAAGCCACCTTCACTGGGTGTTTCTATTTCCCCAAGGTTGTGTAACTTTAAAGTTAGTATATACATGTTAGAGGGGTGGGATTAAGTCCATCACATGAGGGTGCAGGGAAGCTTGTCCCTCCTACAAAAAATATTGATTTGTATCTTTGCAGGGATCACAGTTGTCAACCAGCTGGAAGTCAAGGATTAGTAGGTGAACCACATGGTCCTGTAATATTTAGCTTATTTGCATGACATGCTAACCCAACAGCATGGAAGGAATTCATTTGCTTGCTTATGACATAAAAGGAGAAGTACATGCAAATAAGGAAGGAGGACAGATATAAGCAGTGGGAATGTGCAGAGACACAATAACTAAACAAGTTAACTAGTGCAGAGTTTTAGGAATACGAGTTGTTGATCTGATTTCTGTAAACCATGGTTTGATTCCATCAGACTCCAATTACCTGCTGCATGACTGAACAAGTCATTTAGCCAGAGAGTTCTCTCATGTCACCAGTGAAAAGGGACACTTGTGTCCAGAGAGTTTACCTGATTAAGAAACAAATACATTTAAAAAGTAAATAAAATTAAAAAATAAAACATGAAGCAATGCTGGGTTTTGCACTTCAACTGCAACAATTTGGGCAGAATAGACAGTGGGGAAAAGACTGGGCAACATCTGAACAAGAATGATGCATCATTATCACAGAAAGTAAAAATAAAAGTAACTGTTCAGACTGGACAGTAACCTGGACTGCATGTCAAGAAGTTTAGTTTGCAGTGTGCGCCGGGTGGCAGACACCAGTAATGTATGGTCTTTAAGTGCACTAGTAACAGTATGTTGATGTGTCAGGACGACACTGGGGAAGGGTTTGACATAGGAGTAACTAGATACACAGAACATTGGGGCATGCCTTTCTACACCACCAGAACATAGCTCCGGGTTGCTATAAACAGGGCACACAGCACTGTTTCTGAATTACATTACCAAAGTTACTCATCCACTGCGGCTCCTCTACATATACATTTACATTCAGCTCCTACTGCCTCACTGTTGCATGGTAAATCACTGATTCAGCAGATGGACTTTTCCCTGCATTCCTCTACACAGTCGACCCTACACAATGCAGATCATGACTCTGAATCTCATCCTGTATCTCTCAGTCATTTAGGAGACTGAAACAAGCTAGTGTATGCAACGTCTCCCCACTACCTTGCAGCAATGCTTTTTCACACCGACCATTTATTCTAGTTAGCAATTTTTGATCAGCAGCTTACGTTAACAGAAGGAAGCTACCACTAAATCTACTAAAATGGTGGGGGGTGTCTGTCAAGTGTCTGTCAGGTGCTACCTGTTGTCTGGTTCCATTTCAGACGTTCTATATTTAATTTTATTGATTTCTACGAACCTGCATCCATCCACTCAGCCCTGTAAAATATTCGCTAACTACCCAAAATCTGCTGCTCTCATAGGAAGAAGGAGTACTAAACTACATGGAAGGACAGTATTATACTAGTGTCATGAGAACAGCTTTACAGAATGTCTAATATTCTGGCAGTTAATTATTTATGGCCTCTTTGCAGGCATCAAGTCTCAGATTTGGGCACTCAGAGTGTCTATGAAATATTTCAAGTAAACATGAAACAAAAAATACTCAGTGCAAATTTTAGGCCAGGTCTTTTAGAATACCATTATGGATATGTTTACAGCTGTGCTTACAAGTATGCATATTAAGGAATATATCAGAAGATTAGCTGAAAAGCATGGGTTTATATTAAAGATAAGCCTACTTCTTTTTATAACTACAGATGGGCTTTGTACCATTATCTGCCTGCCACGCACACAATTTCTTTTTACTGTCACATGGATAGTTATGAGGCTTTGCATTTGAGAACGTAACATCTCTGAGGACAACACAGATCTCAGCTATAAGTGAAAAATTGCTACATTAAACCAGAACGGTGTTCAAAGGGATCTGGATTCAATACTTCCTTGTGCTTCTATATCCAATATTATTTGTAATAAAGTGTTGTATTATTCTGTCATGACAGACATAACTCACAAGGTACTGACAGTTGTTCAGAATCACTAATATTCTGAAGACTGGAAAAGTTGCTCTGAAGCCCTAAATAGTTACAATCAGATGGACCTCATTACCATGTTTAGAATCTCATACACCTTCTAATCATGTGAATGGCAGCTGAATACAATTCGTTTTAAACATACATAAATTAATATCAACAATGTCAGGTTATATGCAGTTGTACATAGTCACAGATCTCTTGTGCGCAGTTTCACTTCATTGGTGACCAAGCCCTCAAATTTATGAAAGTAAAAACCAAAAGAAGCTCCTTATGTTTGCCTTTCCTAGTTCTTTGTTGCCCTTTCACTTTCCAGTTGAATCCACTCCAGGTTCTGCTCAGTTTAAGCTGAGCTAACAAGACACCTTATCTCAGAAGTTGCCTGTGCTTTCTGCTTCCCTACCTTCCTGAGTGACAACTGAAGCAGTTGTCAGTACTTAGCCCAATGCTGGCAGTAGGGGGCAGTGTTTCTAGTAGTACTGATCTAATTTAATCCAGATGCATTACAGAAAACTTGCTACTCGTATCTCTTTCAACTGCCCAGATTTTCATAGATTGTCCAGATTTTTGCTTCACATAGTTGGTCTTTTCCTCATAAAATTTATGGTTTTCTGGCAAATCACTAAATAGTGAGATATATTTGAGGTTCAGATGTAATATGCTTCAGAAAATGTACGTCAACACAAAACCTGTTACCTTAGCAACTTTCTAAAAGCAATATTTAAAATCTGTCCTTTTTTGAGGTCTTTGTCCCCCATTATTTTAGGCTTTGTCCAGATTTCTTGTGCTATGAGGTTGTGAGGTATGCTGCTACTCAATGGGTAAACCACATAAAGCAGGAAGAAAAATGGATGTACTACTGCATACAAAACTGTAGTTTGTTTATTTACCAAGTGAAGCAGGTTGCTCTGAATAACCTTTTCAGCCAAAGCTGCAAAAATAAAATATTCTTAAAATGGTCAAACACTAATATACTAAAAACAGAAAGTGACCACAACACGAAAAATGGGAAACACTGCTAGGACAAAAAGCAACATTACAACACAGAAGAAAATGCACAATGATCACCTCTCAAGAAAGAAATATGAACAGAAGTCACAGTTTACTTGGTTTAATAAATAAAATAAAAATTAAATAAGCCAACTCTGCTGCAATACAGGTCTACAGCACTAGCTAGGAAACAGCCAGTCTGGGTTCGATTATCAGCATGGCTGCCGTAGGGGATGACGGTGGAGACAGAGGAATAACAATGCGGAGCCTGCTCACCCCTCTCTCTCTCTAGTTAAGAGAGTTGAGGGATACATGCTAAGGGGATCAGTGGAGCCGCTTTTCTTTCAAAGAGGTAGGGTTATTGAGGGAATGCCTCTCATGGAAGTGGAGGTATACATACTCACTTCATGCCAAACCCTCAGAAAGTACTGGGCATGTGCAGGGGGAAAGACTGCAGCCATAAAAAAAAAAAAACCTCTCAATCCCATAAGAGGAGGATGGTGGCACAGTTCCTGCTGTTCTCATCCCTAAGAACTCATAGGCTGTAGGGCTCTTGCCTCTGAAAGAAAAGAATGGGCAAAATAGGTTGGTGGGAAACTCGATGGTTACTGGAGATCAGGAACAACAAGTAAAAGTTGACTGGAACTCTGCTACAATAAACTAGCTTCCAGGGTCTGTTTTCATATTTGACCTTGAAGCAAACTATGCTGTAAGGGGTACAGCCCCATTATCAAAGGAAAATTAATCAAATCCATTTCTCTGGAGTATGACCACCTCCCCCAGAAATGTTGTAACCATGCAGAGTGTTTATAAAAGTTGTGACGTGTAGGGTAAAGCACCCACAATGCTAGTGGGGGTCTGTAAAAAAAAAATATTTTGAATGGATCTTATAAAGGCCAACCTCAATGAAATGGGATCTCTATGGGTTTGTCCTTGATATTCATAACTAAATTTGTCAGCAGAAGTTACTGGAATTGAACCTGGGTTTACCAGTCTTGCAGACCACACTATAGATGGCTATTAGGTTACACTGCCAGCTTCTGCACAGCAATACAACCACAGCTTGTGACTGGAATTGCTGGCACTGTAATACGGGATGTATATATACTCCATACCTCATTCATTTCACCTTAACTGATGTTCTGTTACATCAGAAGACAAGAAAAGTTTAGAGCAAAATGTTATTTTAACAACAAAACCAACAATATCCCCGATGGCTACAAAAACTAACTAAAATTAAAAAAAAAAAAAAAAAAAAGCCACTCATGGAACTGGCAAAAATGGAATGATTTAAAGTTAGCACTTTTGACTGCAAATTTCTTGAGAATAACTACATAGCCCATTCAGTATTAAACTTTCCTTAATTTCATATCATCACATGACTTAAAAACATCCTCATGTAAACATATAAACTATAAATATTTCTTTTATCCATAATAAATAAAAATATCCATATATATTTGTATGAATGGGCATGCCTTCATTGAAGGTTGGGCGTCAAGCTGGCACCTCGGCACCGTAAAAATCTACTGCCAACCATTAGCGGACCAGAGTTCCACTGTGGCGACCCCTAACCGGGAAAAGCCGAAAGAAGAAGAAGATATTTTCACATTTGCCATTTTCATTCTTTTTTTGTGCATCTGTGTCAGTTTCAAAATGCTATTTTATTTTAAAACTTAACAAGACAGTGGAAACTTGCAGCTAAGAGAGATGTTCATAAGAGACAATCACCACAAACAAGGGGTATGCACAGAGCAAGGTGGGAGGTGTATATCATGTAGGGACATGCATGGAGATAGGTGAGAAGTGCTCACTATTTAGAAAAGTGGGAGATGCATGGAGTTAAGGAGAAGGTGGTCACCACAGGAAGAGGTGCATTGAGGAATATAGGGTAGGAAGTGGTCAGCAAATAGGCAGGTACACAGAGGAAGGTGGGAAAAGAGATGATCATCATGTGGGGAATTTCATGGAGGAAGGTGGCAGGCATGTAAGAAGCTGCACAGAGGAAGGTTGGAGGCGGCCAAAATGTAGGGAGGTATATACAGGAAGGTAGAAAGGAGTCATCAAGAAGGGAGGTGCGCAGAGGAAGGCAGAAGGCAGTCGGCATGTTTAGATGTGCATGAAGGAAAGCAGTCAGTTTGCAGGAGGTATACTGAGGAAGGCGGTCAGATTGTAGGTAAGTGCATGAAGGAAGGTGGTCAGTATGTATGGAGGTGTATGAAGAAAGGCAGTCAGCGTGCAGGGAGGTGCACAGAGGAAGATGGTCAGCATGCAGGGAGAAGCACAGAGGAAGGTGGTCAGCATGCAGGGAGGTGCACAGAGGAAGGTGGTCAGCATGCAGGGAGGTGCACAGAGGAAGACAGGAACTGGTTAGCATGTAGGGCGATGCAGGGAGGAAGGCAGGAGGTGCTGACTAGGTGGGGATGGAGGAAGGTAGGAGGAAGTCAGCAAGTAGTGATGTACACAGAGGAAGGCAGGAGGTGGTCAGCATGAAGGGAGGTGCATGGAGGAAGGTAGGAATTGGTCTACATGTAGGGAGATGCAGGAGGGAAGGTGAGAGGTGTTCACCTGGTGGGGATGCACGAAGGCAGGAGACAGTCAGCATGTAGAGATGTTCAAAGAGGCGGGCAGGTAGGTGGTCTGCATGAAGGAAGGTGGCCAGAATGTAAGGAAGTGCATGGAGGAAGGCGGTCAGCATGTAGGGAGGTGCATGGAGGAACGTGGTCAGCATGTATGGAAGTACATAGAGGAAGGGAGGAGGTGGTTCGCATATAGGGAGATGCATGGAGGAAGGTGAGAGGTGGTTACCATTTAGGGAGCGAGGAAAGCAGGAGATGGTCACCAGGTAGGAATGTGCACACAGGAAGGTGGGAGGTGGTCAGCAAGTAGGGAGGTGCACAGAGGAAAGAGGTAAGCATGTAAGGAAATGCACTGAGGAAGGTGGTCGGTGTGTATGGAGGAAGGCAGGAGGTGGTCAGCATACAGGAGATGTATGGAGGAACGTGGGGGTGGTCACCGTATAGGGAGAAAAGGAGGCGGGAAATAGTCAGCCGGTAGAGATGTGCACACAGGAAGGTGGTAGGTGGTCAGCAATTAGGGAGGTGCACTGAGGAACTAGGTAAGTGTGTAGAGACGTGCAAAGAGGAAGGCGGTCAACGCATATGGAGGTGCATGGAGGAAGGTGGGAGATGGTCATCATGTAGGGAATCACAGCTGGTGCAAGTAGTGATTAATAATGGATCTTCTTTTCAAAGAAGGGAATGGAAGACTGTCCATGACTGTGGCCAAAGGGGCTGGTACTTAAATAGGGGTCTGTCATCACTACATGGTATATCACAGAGGAAGAAAATGGGAGAAACTCATTCACTTAAGTCTCCAAGTGAAGAGACAACCATACCCACAAAATTATAGAAAGTATAGACAGGAGGTTCATGATTCTTTATGAAAAAATGCGGATGGAAAACTTTTCTTCCTTAAAGTCCCAGGCACATGCCACTCATGTTTTACTTATTTTCTGTTTGTCGACCAGGTGGATGAATTGATAATATGAACCCTTTTCTGCCATAACTTATATATATATATATATATATATATATATATATATATATATATATATATATATATATATATATATACACACACACACACACACACACACATATTCATTTTTTTTTTTTAAAGTACCAGCCCCTTTGGCCACAGTCATGGGCAGTCTATGGGTTACCTTTAGTTTACCGACAGTCCACTTCCCCGAAACTCAGTTTACCGACACATCAAATCACCGACATTCTCAAAGCCGTTTCCTGAAAGGTAAGTAAACACTTAGCCATCCCAACGGAAGAACTACCTGAAGAAAACAAATCCACCAATGTTGGGGGGCTATGCCCCCACACCTTCCTTACTAAATATACCAACTCCGAGAACGCACTACCGTGGACTGTTCTAAAGACAGTTCTCCCTCAACCTCTGTGGATATATCACTAATTGATGCAAATTTTGTCCAGGCTACAAAAAAACATACAGACAGTGCAGTATCCACAACCATCAAAATGCTGGGTCTCAAGTACTCCACAAGGTTAATGTGGCTTACAGCACTGTACCTAGATTTGTTGCAGGGCATCAACATAAAACACTCCAGTACTCAGCCTTTTGGAGCCTCAAATGGTTCTACATTGACCCAAGTTTTAATAACTTATTTGCTACTGAATTTCTGTACATTCTCAAGTGCCTTGCTTTGTTAACAGTTTAGTGTAGTACATCACAGAGTATTAAGAACTGGATAGGTTGTAGATTCATCCCTGAAAAAAAGCCCTTTACCACAGGATTGAAAAAATATCCATAGGTACAGTGGAAAAGTTAGTAGTGTGAATTAGTACCTGATCACTTGTTAATTAAACATGTGCTCCACTCACATTTATTAACTAGCTACCAACTTACAGATTATCTATAACATATTAGTTTGAGAAATGAAAATTACTAAATGTTAAACATAGTGCACAATCATTAGTACTTGGAGACCTGTCAATCTTGCATATTAGCTGCATCAGTCAAGTTTAAATGCATTGTTTGTTCATCCTTGTAGTATCTTTGCAGCATGTTTTAAACATTACAGTCGTTCATCTCTGAAAACCAACAATCATCATAAAGTTTTTTTATCTCTGCCTTTAAATAAGGTTTATAAATGATACTGTATCAGCTTCCTATCCACTGTGTATATGTAGTGTGTATTACTGCCTCAGATCACACTGCTCTAATGGTATGCCACCTCATACTGTCTCAAAAATGTTCTTGATGTGCACTGACTTCATAGTGGCAATGCTTTTTGCAGCCTTTTTCTCAGGGCCCCACTGAAAATGAGGGCTTACGGTGATACTGCTGCAGAGTTAAACATGTTTCTTAGGCCTCCCTACTCCCCGATTGCTTAAAATCATATCTGTAGTTTATTTCAGAGAGTAATCATTTACTTAAGTGCCTCTGATGAAGAATAAGATACGGCATAAAGTTAAACCGTACAAAACCCTCTTTGAAGTGTTACCAACAGAACTGACTGACTCCACGTGCACTGCATTGTGCTCCCACAACTCTGACAGCTACCCCCAACTGTGTAAAGTGAGATGACAGACATTCAGGAAAAGTTAGATAAGGTTTACCAGCAGGATCGGAAATTAACTGAGTTTTGTGGCTGGAATACATTAAGCAGAATGACAGGAGGACAGACAAGGTTGAACAAGCGCTTCCCCTAGAGTTGGATAAGGTCAAAATACTAAAGAATAAACAAGGGGAACATACCACGCAACAAGCAGAAATAGTGGCCTTTCAAGAAGTGAGGCAGAAGCTCCATGAGATGGAAGATAGGAGATTTTCCCTCATCTCATTCTTTATAAATATACCTGAGGGAGCAGAAGGTAGTGACTGTCATGTCTTTATAATTAATCGGGTCTATATTATATTCTCGAAAGCCAACAATATCAAAGCTGATACTGTTAACACGAGAACAGCGAAAGCACAACATCGAACGTGTAAACGGAACTCTCCGTAAGGGGAGATGTCCGTTTACTGCAATGTAGTGCGGTCTTGGAGTTGGTATATTTAAGTAGCAGGGGGGTGTGGCGCAGGGTACTTTTTTCTTTTTTTTGTTGTTGTTGTTTTTATAAATTCGATGTTTGAAGACATCGACCATATAGTGTCGACCATACGGTGTTCGATGTTTTCAACCGTCAGTCTTATAATATAGACCCAATAAATCAATTAAGACAATGGATGAGTTTGCAAACAGAGAAAGTTCTGTTGGATAAAGAGCACAGGATCATTATTATGCAGGAAAAGGCACCCATATGCCCCAGGCCAGTGCTGATAAAGATGCAGAACTTTAAACTGAAAGAACAAATTTTGGGAGAGCCAAGGAAAAAAGGATTTTTGTCAACCAGGACTTCTCTCACAGAACAAGTCTGAAAAGAAATAACTCCTTGCCCTGTATCAAATTGTGCGGATCTCTGCAGTTGCACTTTAGGTTAAACTATCCAGCAACATTTGAAATATTTTTTTCTGACTAGGGTAAAAACATTTACGGATAGTGAGAGTGCAGGAGGTTCTGAACCAATAAAAACTGGACACCAGTTGTACAGGAGAAGCATCCCGAGCAAATGGTGATCAAAGAGAACTGATTTCCAACAATTCGATGGACAGATGGAATTGTTATGGCTAGGCTTGTATAGGCCCTAGGGCCGATAGCCTAGTACCAACCTATGAGTGAGTCACCCTCTGTAGGCCGTGGGGCAACAGCACAGAGTTATACTGCCGTGTAAGACAGCTTTAAATATAAATCCTTTAGAGGCTCACAGTTTGATTCCTGCTTCTCAACTGAGCATACTTAAAAGAAGGGCACTTGTTCCACAGATTATAATAGGCCATGTGCATTTAAATAGAATAGTAAATGTAGGTTTGATTGGCTGTACTTAGTTAAAGCTAGGCTAATGAACAATAGGTTATGCAAAGCTTGAAAGTATAAAATTACACAACAGAGCAACATAACTGACTCTACCTTTTCTCCAATAAAAATGGTAATGTTGAACTGAAAATAATTATGTGGAAAGGAGGCAAAGGGACCAAAGCCTCTGCATAACGTGTGTGTGTGTGTGTGTGTGTGTGTGTGTGTGTGTGTGTGTGTGTGTGTGTGTGTGTGTGTGTGTGTGTGTATGTAGCAGCCATTTTGCAGAGTACCAACTCACAAGATCAATTTTTGACAAGATGTACTTGAGAGAAGAAAATGTATCAGTGAATGAAACAGTGTGGAAGGCCAGACATAAACTTCCACTCAAAGGTTTAATACTCACTACATTGCATTTCATTACATTGCATTACTACCTACCAGTGCAGAATTGAAGCTGCATTGAACACCATATCTGGCACACTGGCATTGTGCCTCTTTTTTACACATTAGGCACCGAGCCAATGACTTGGAATAGGAAGTGAATGGGCTTCAGAAATGAAACAAACCATGTCAGCACACTGCAGCAGACACACGCCTTTCTGAGCTATGGACAACATGGGTTAAAAAGTAGACCTAGTCATTGGAAGGGCAGCTGCACCTTTCTTCCCTTATGGTGTGGGGGCAGGAATTCATAGTGGCTGTTCATACACAGGTAAAATATAAGAGGTATAACAAGATGCCCAGAGTGATCAGTATAAACTTATTAAAATTCCAAGAAGGTGATATCATGCATAACAACTGCAGAACATAAAACACTGGATAATATTGGCCAAGATACACCGAATGGCACTGCCTCCAGAATCACTCCCTATACTGAGCAAAAGCAAAGGTCCAACACATACTGTACTGTTCATATCACAGCATTTGAACAGGTTGTGGCCCCAATGACAAAGCATGGTTTCAATTACAGGGTAGCCCTGTTACAGCATGTCCTCCAGAAGGAGGATCCGGTTCTCTAATGGGAGTCCAGGCCACTGCCAAGAGTAGCTAGTCCCAAAAAAACACACTAAATACTTACAACATAATAATAATCCCAGCCAGTATGAGAACCGTGCTGTAACACTGAGTTCCCAGGTGTATCCTGAGACTAGTCTGCATGCATCTAAGTCACTTATGGGGAAATGCTGGCTAAAAAAGAAGGCGAAAGTCTCCTGCTGTCAGTCATGAAATGTCAAGAAGGCTGTTTCTGTTTAGTACCTTAAGCAACTTGACAAAAGTACTGGGAAAAGCAGCTGTTTCCACCAAGCTCACTGGTACTGCCCACAGCAGTGAAGCACTGAATGTACATTTTATACGGTCTTAACCAAACAATGTACCACAGTAAGAGAGCAATGAATACGTTTTGGGTAAATTTTATAGTTATATTTATTTTGCTAACCAGGTTTTTAATACTTGGCAAAGCCCATTTTCAAAGTAGACCCAAGTATAAAAGAACCAGAAAAGATTAGAGTTGAACAAAACAATAAATGAATTCAGTCCAGAATACTGTTTGAATAAATTGCATTTATTTAAACTGCATTTGCTTTAATATTGCTACAACTCATGTGTTCTAGCTTGCACTGCATTTGAATTGTTTTTAGTGCTGTTTAGCTGCTTTTCTGTAAAAAAAAAAAAAAAAAAAAAAAAAAAGTTCTAAGCTTGTTTCCTGCCTTTCCTGTAACTAGTCTAGTCCAGATACAGATTTGCAGTGTCCAGGACTGTTTGTAAGCTTCTGAGCCCCACCTCCACAAGCCTTTCTGTGTTGGAAAGAAGTCTTCTAGCTTATCAGTGGGACTGGTAAGCACTAGGTAGCCTATCTACCACAAGAGGAGTGGTTTCTGGCCCAGAAATTGTAGTTTATTGGCTGTTTGGGAAGTTTTTCCATCTCTTTCAACTTACTGGTTTAAATGCCCATGTTTGCGCCTGTTTCCCACCTTTCCTGTAACTAGTCTAGTCCAGATACAAATTTGCTGTATCCAGGACTGTTTGTAAGCTTCTGAGTGGTGCCAAAAAGTCTTCCCTTCAATTTTTCCCTTAGATCTGCTAGTTCTCTCCTCTCCTGCACTTTTACTAACTTATTAGTCTAGCACTTTACCAGACTTCTTGTAGCAATTACTGTAGCACAAAAAAGTGCTACCAGCACTAAACGTTCTACAAGGAAACAGCTGCAGTAATAATTATTAATGCCCACCCCTCCAGGCATGTCTATAGGTCAGTTCCCTGTGCTTTCTCCTATTAACCTGGTGAACTTGGGCATCCTGAGGCAATGTAGCAACTGCCTCATGTACACTGACAACCCTCTCCTCTTACCTCCCAACACTCAGACTTGCAAGAGATGCACTTATATATCCAAATTGGAAGCCACGCACTCTCCAGCCAAGACTGGAATAGCTGGTCAAGAGGAGAAGGTCAACACTTGCACCACACCACATGGAACACACAGCCCTCCAGAACACACACCAGCACAGCCTTCACATAAAAACACAAATCACACACCCACCTTCACAGAGGCTCTCAATAAAAATCTACCCAAACAGCAGAGGCCTCCAAGCAGAAATGTCGCATACTGTCTACTCAGAGGCGATCTCTGCTTAACATACAAGGCCATGTAAAACCCAGAGCTGTTGGACATGCTACACAAAGAAATCCCAATCTCTCAGTGCCACACACTCTAGGGATCTAAACCTTGTCGTCACAATAAACAAAACATGCTGGAGGGATAGGTTCCTGACCCAGACACTCCCCAGACTCTGGAATAGACTACCCATACATGTCAAGCAGAGCGCCTCTTTGGCCCTCTTCAAAAGGAACCTTGACGATTGGATGGGAGAAAGGAAATTCACCCCGGGATCACGTCAGTCGCCCTACTAGAGAGGGGTCCAGGGAAGTAAATAATGTGGGAAGAAATAGCCAGGGAATTGTTATGGCTAGGCTTGTATAGGCCCTAGGGCCGATAGCCTAATACCAACCTATGACCACCACAACACAAATCACGAGACACATAACTCTCCTAAATAACGTGCCACTCAACCAAACCCCTAAGGCAAAACAACATGCCCAACACACTAGTCATAGGTGACTCAATAGTGAGGCACACTGATGTCCACTTACTAGGTTGAATAAGGAGAAAGTAACAGTCAGCTACCTGTCAGGTTCCAGGATCCACTACATAATGCATGCACTCAGGTCCCTCAACAACAGATACAAATATGACTCTGTCATTGTACATGTGGGTGTGAATGACCTGAGATGTACCTCCTTGGACTACATGAAAAGAGACATGGAGGAGCTCTCAGATTATGTAGCCCAGGTGGGTATGACACTAGCTCTGAGCAGCATCCTACCATCACCCAGAATGATACCACAATACAAGCAGAAAATGATTGAGTTCAACAATTGGCTAAGTTTCTGGTGTCATTCCAAGGGGATCCAGTATCTGTCTGCCTGGGATGACATGACTGACAGACCTCAATGCTTTGCCAGAGATGGCCTGCATCTGTCACCCCTGGGCTTCTGGATACTGGCCAAGGCTCTTGCCACCCCTATAGTGCCTTTTTTAGGCTGTGTTCCAAAGACCCAAATTACCACTGTAACAGCTACAAACAAATGCAATCTGAGGGTCATGCTGCTCAATGCTAGAAGTCTAAATCTCAAAATGCACTCGCTCGAAGCACTCCTTAAAATGGAGAACACTGACATTTGTGTTGTAACAGACACCTGGTTCAAAGCAGCAGAAAGCATCCCTGCATTAGCAGGCTATAACTCATTCAACACCTTTCGGCCCCAAAGAAAGGCAGAGGTGTTTGCATATTCGTAAAGAATGCACACACCTCCAGACTGGTAGCCCAACATGACACATCAGAGATATTTCAGGTGCAGCTAACATTGGGTAAGACAGTGATTCAGGTCGTAGCCTGCTATAGGTCCCCAGCCATGTCCGAAGACTCACACTCCACGTTCCTAAGCACCCTGGAGAATATTAGGGTACAACCTAACACACTCATCCTGGGCGACTTCAACTACCCCTCCATTAACTGGGTAAACTATTCATGTACCAATACACTTCCCCAACGTTTCCTGGAATTCATTAATTCCAATGCTCTGGACCAGCTCATTCTTACCCCCACTAGAGGGAGCAACATCCTTCACCTGGTCATTACTAACATGGGCGACTGTTGCTCTACACCAATAGCAACTCCTCCCTGGTTAGATCCGACCACAAGCTAATCACATTGGAAATCCCCCCCCCGCAAAGGTAACCACAATGAAATACTTCTCCAAAGCTAACTTTGGGATCCTAAACACAGAGGTGGCTAACTTCACGGCACCCATGCAAATGAGTAATTGCATGACTGCCGAATCATACACCAATGCACTGTAGGAACACGGAATATTCCAGCTGCTGGTGACACTTTGTGGATTTAGTTTGTTGTTTTTGGCGTGATTTAATGAACACGTATACAAATGCATGGATCTCACCATACCCAATAGAACCAAGACCCTCTCCTCCAAAAAAAGGAACACAATCTGGTGGTCCCCTGCCATAAACAAACTCTACAACAGAAGGAAGAAACTGATGTGGAATAAGGTGAAGTCCAGAGACTGGAAAAACTCTCTTATCAGCCTCAACAAAAAGTTGAGATCCCTCATCAAATCCTCTAAAGTCAGCTGTGAAAACAGAATTGCACCAGATAGTAAAGACAACCACAAGGCCTTCTATAGTTATGTAAAGAATCTCCACAGCAATACCCAGATTTGCTCTGAGCTACTGCACAATGGTACCTCCAATACACTGGCAGACAGATTCAGTGCCAACTTTACCCCTTCCCCCCTCAAAGGACCAATCACAATACCAGTAGATTTCCAGGCACCCAGTATTATTGCTCAACAGGTTAAAACAGCACTGTCCAAAGCCAAGAATACAGCTTATATGGGACCTGACAATATCCCTGGCTGTGTTCTACATGAACTACAGAGTGAACTGGCACCACACCTGTGTGCCCTGTTCAATCACAGCCTCACCTCAGGCTTTGTCCCTACTGAATAGCCCCCTGCTACAGTCATCTCTCTCCACAAAGGAGGAGTGACTACAGACCCTGGGAGCTATCACCCCATTAGCCTGATGAGTCTGATATGCAAAGCTATGGAACGCATCATCATGGACCTAATAAACAAGGATCTAGGGAATCTCCAAACTCTGGATCCCACACAGTTTGGTTTTGTGAAGGGTAGATCATGCCTGCTCAACCTGGTCAACTTCTTTGAGTCAGTCACCAGAGCTGTGGATGAGGGCAAGGTGGTTCACATAGCCTACCCTGATCTGGCCAATGCCTTTGATACCATTCCCCACTCAGGAATCATAGAAAAACTCACTAAGCTGGCATCAACCCCTATATCACTTGGTGGGTTGAAAACTGGCTCACAGATAGAGCCCACAGTGTGAAAGTAGCTGACACGAGTGGAGTCCCACAGGGTTCGGTCCTGGGTCCTCTGCTGTTTGGTAACTACTTCTCAGAAGTCCAGACCAACACGAAGGGACTCTGGCTGACAAAGTTCACAGATGATTGCAAGTTGGGAGCTATTAACTCCCCGAGTGATGTTGACATCCTGCAGAAAGGCCTCACTGAGACCAACAACTGGTGTCAGAACCATGGCCTTAAGCTCAATGCCAAAAATATGTCGTCATCTCCTTTGGGAAAAACTTGGTTCCCATAAATTACCACATCAATGGTAGTCCACTGAACACAAAATGTGTTATAAGAGATCTGGGAACACAGTTTGATCTGGGAACACAGGTTGACAGTAACCTCTCCTTTGACCACTACATTGCCACTGTGGTCAGAAAGTCATTCTATGTGGCACATCTCATTACTAAGGGTTTTGCATCCAGGAAGAAAGAGGTCATTGTCACCCTCTACTCTTCCCTCATTAGGCCAATCATCAAGTACAATGCCCCATTTGAATTGTACTTCACTAGAACCCTGCAACAACTGGAGAGGCCGCAAAAGTACCTCACAAAGATGATTCTAGGCCTCAAGCACTTGTCCTATATGGACACACTCAAAAAACTCCCAACTATTCTCTGTCTCACATCGCCTACTTAGAAGCGATTTCTGCTTGACCTACAAAGCCATGTCTGACCCAGCTCTATTAGAAATGCTACATCTAAAGAAATCCCAATCCCTCCACACCACATGCTCCAGAGACTTCAACCTCATTACCACAATCAACAGAACATGCTGGAGGGACAATTTCATAACCCAGAGACAGCCTATGCTATGGAACAGACTTCCCATACATGTCAAACAGAGCACCTCACTGGCCCTCTTCAAAAGAAATCTTGATGAGTGGATGGGAAACAGAAACTTCACCCTGGGGATCACTCCAGTGGCTCTACTCGACAAAGGCACTGGGAAATAATGTCAGGTGGCACAATGCCAGGGTAATCCTATGGGCTAGGCTTGTAAAGGCTCCAGAGCCATTAGCCTAGTACATACCTATGAACCTATATTTAAATTGGATATTACAGATAAAGAAAGAAAAATCAAAATTACAGGCTATATACAAGATAGTGTATAGAAAATTAACACTTTTTATAATGGATTCAGCCCACAATACGTGCCTCCTGAAAATATGCTCTACCATGTATGCCAGACTCTAGCTACAGCATGCTGTGTTTGGAGTGTACTCTTCTTTTTTTGTTCATAGGTTCATAGATTAGGTTCATAGATTAGTACTAGGCTAACTGCCCTTGCAAGCCATTTCAAGCCTAGCCAATTATCCCTTGTGAGACTCAAACCCTGCACCTTGTGTTTGTAAGGCAAACACCTTAACCATTAGGCCACCCTCCCAACTTGTGGCCGAACTGTTGCTGGCATAGTCACAGTCAGGAGATACTCCACTAGGTGTCAGTATAGCAGCAAGCCCAGCTGCATTCCTCATCCATGCAGGGTAACTGGCATCACCCACTCACTCCTATTGTCCCTCATTGGCTCCTCCAGCATCCAGGTCATAAACTCCATGGTTGTCTAGGTTACACTCAGACCTTCATCCTTCTGTTTGCAGCATGGAGAAGACTTACCAGTGAGAATACATTTTTGATAACATCCATAGCCTAAATGTACTGAACACATTTATAATACTACCATTAACAATGGATATGCTGAACATATTTTTATTTCTGTTCAAAACGTGGGAAGGAATACTGAGCAGGTGTTCCTGATGCTCTGGACATAGTGCTGGAATATGATAGAAATGCCCTCACATCTTATACTCTTTTGGGAGTCCTACCACCAAGCAGGGCCTTTGAATGTGAAATTACTTCACCTAGTGAGCCTCCTATTAGACAAATACAAAACGAATCTCAGTACCTTAAATAAATGTTTTTTTTGTCCTATCAAAATGGTGGCACCTAGCCCTTTTCTACCGATACCTTATGTTCTACTTGAGATGCTAGATCATTTTATACAAACAACTACAACGGCTTTTGTAGATACTGATTTGTGTTAAGGAGTTACACACCATTTCTCTTCTGCCAAACGACAGTAATATTAATACTGCTGCTTAGATTTATTTACCAGTGTGAAGTCTAACGTGTAGTTTACTTACATAATTCATGTTACTTTTCTTCTACATTAACTTTCACCGGTGACATGCTACAACTATTTGTTTCTTTGTTTTCATATGGAATATCTGTTACTAATACTGTTTACTCTTACGAAAAGTTAGTCATTTAATAGGCAATAAGCTGAAAAAGGTCCAGGGTTTCAATCCAGTAACTATCCTGGTTATCAAGTAAATATATACACAATTATCCAGACCTCGTATAATCTAGTGATCTTCCTTTGAAGAGCCAGTAAAGGAAATGTGCAGTAAAATCCTATAAAAAATATGTGCTGTTGTAGGCCTTCACCAACACGTGAAGAATCACCTGAGAACATCCCAGTCGAAGTGAACTAGCCACAGGTGTGTTGCAGCACGCAATGAGGGGAGACAAATATAGTATCAGTTCACACATATTTACCTAGAAAGGACTACCACACAAAATAGGAGCTAGCCACATAGAAATCTGGTTATTGGTTGATTCCTACAATTAACATTTGATGTTACTTGCTATTTTTTTCTGACTTTTATAAAGAAAATTGTAAACAAAAACTTGCAGGACCAGTGTACTCTTTAATTAACAGAAGTTCTTATTAAGCTGTGCTCTACACTACTGACTTTAAGAGTAACTCAGTTGTAAAATCTACAATATTTGGCCTAGAATAGTGCCCTCTCCCCTTTTTCCAGCAATTATTGTAAGGTTAAATGGAAAAATAGAAGAAACAAACAGATCCCCTTGAAATGTTTTCTGACATTTTAAGCTGGTGGCCAGATGGCAACAAAAGGGTCCTTTCAGAGGACACTGGAGTGCTGTGATGACCAGTATCGGTCCTTTAATAGTAAATAATGGTAAATAGTGACATCCATATGGGAGTCATTTCAAAGTTGTAGTGTGAAATCTTTATGGGCGACATCATTTTTTTTTTTTTTTATTTACACGTGATGCTGTCAACCAGATATAAGATGCAATCATAATAAAGTAGATTAAAAGATACTTATACAAAATGGATGCTCTAAAACAAATGTAATAACGACAACATACAATAAGTAAATATCATCAAGGTTATTCTCAGTGTACTACAGCAAGTAAATAAAGGAGTAAAAAGACACCCATATAAACTGTCTGGTATGGCTGGTGACAAAGATACACAACAAATAAAAATCAGTCAGTCAATCAATCTCTGTTTTAAAGGAACCACCATACACACATATATCAATCCTTGTCAACAGCTAAAAAAGTATTATAGCACACTGATTCAATGAAACAAAAGAGAGAAAAAGGTAGTAGTACCTAGGGGAGGGGGTAGCTTCTCATATGCAGTTTCGGGGGATCAGGGCAGTACTACAGGAGTATGGGAAAATATTAACAGGTAAGCCAATGTACATTAACTAGATGAAGCACCACGTACACAAAAGGCTTCAGTGGACCATCAAAAAAGGCACCTCACAGTGTGCCCGAATGAACTAAGTAGACACAGAGAGGAACTACTGGAGATGTTGAATCTGGGGAAAGTATAGGAGTCCAGCAGTTTACTTCTGCAACATATCTTATGACAAAATACAAGCTAATAAACAAACATATTGTTTTATTTTTAATGCAAGGTAGTAGTATATATTCCCGATACCCAAAATGAAATGGTCTTAAGTCCAGGAAGCCAGCATGAGGGCAAGACTGGAGTGGTAGTTGGGGAAGATCAGATGAAGGGCACCACAAAATGGTCCAAACTGGACCCTGCAGTTGCTAAGGCTGACCTTGCAACCATTCATTACTGACATTAACTCATTATACAGGCTCATAGGGTTGAACAAGCTCAAGGCTATCAGGGAGCCTAATACCCTCAATTACATGTTGGAGCCTGCAGGTGCTTATGTAGTTATGCATCTTCTAGGACGTATCAACTGATAAGCTGAGACTGTACTCCTGCAGGAGTGAACGTCTTTGTGATATGAAGGGGTCATGTTCCATGGTATGGTCGATATTAATTTTTACTGAGGCTGACTATCCTCTTGGGTACATGCCATCCATGGGAGGGGTATTCTATGCAACGGGTTTCAAACATTAAGGAGTCATTTAACGCTCTGTATGTCAGACACGTCTCCTTTAAGAAAGCAACAAGACAGGAGAAAAACAGAGCTGCTGTAGTCTTTAACTAAAAGACAAGCCTTTGAATCCCTTTGATTTTTCTTGTGAGAACACCCTGTACCTTCTTGGGAGGCACCTTTGTATCCACAACAGCCTCACAAAGTTTTGCAGTGGCCCAGGGTATTTTTTTTTTAATACAACACACTGAATTAACAGTACGTTTATACTGCAGTTTTATTTAATTGTTGACCTTTACATTAAACCCAAAATATCAAAAATGAACACAGATCTTATACAATAACATTTTCATTTGCAGTTAATAATACTGCTTGCGAATCCAAAAAAAAAAAAAAACACTAATGAAAGGAAACCTTACTGGCACGTATCTAAAAGAATGGTTTCAATCCCCCATTCACCTATTCACACATGCTGGATTAGTTACAGAAATGACTACAGGCCCCATTACTGCTCTGCTTTCAGTATGAAACACAGCACTAGGAATTAAATATGACTGCAAGAATGAAAGAGAACAAAAGAAATTTAAAACAGAGAAGTTAAACAGCACAAGCTGCTTGCTTAATTAACTGTCTGTATAACATACATATAATGTTACACATTACTTCTGTCTAACATTAATGTAATGCTTTGTGGACACACTGAGTTTCAAAAGGCCATCGATCCATCCCACCTACCTAGATAACAAACAACTTGTACTTTAACAGTGCTCTGTATCTTGTAAGAGGGGTACAGACGTACCTACCACGTACAGAAAAATGAGGTTAAAAGGGCAGTAAGCACATAACTGCTGCTTTCATCTATCTTTGGAAAAGCATAACCATGGATGAAATTCAGCTGTCAGTGGAAGACATGACCCTTACACAGCATTCCTAATTGTAGATCCTGGTCTGCTATCAAAGACAGAAACTGGTCTGAGAAGTTACAGGTAAGGAGTGGTACCAATAAGTACGCTGATCTGGTTATATCAAAGATAAGTGGTAGTCATAACGTCTAAAAGACTGAGTCAAGACTAAAGAGAAGCACTTATATGTTTGGCAATTAGTCAAGTACAAGGATCTACTGAAACAGTTTGTGGAAAAGGCAAGGACCTGAAATCCAAATACCCTCAGTGTACAGATCTATGAGCAAACACACACAACAGGAACATACATATCCCATTGTGCAAACACAAGAAAAGACAGGTGGTAACAAGAGAGAAAGCATAAATTAAAATTGTGGTTTAAAAGATACAGCTAATGCATTTTCCTTTCTGTTTCTTCATCAGTTGGCAGGTCAGATATTACTGCAGTTTCTGGAAAGACCATGCTGCAGAAACAAGGAAGGGCAGGTACTTCCCAAATCCCCACAGTACAGTCAGCAAAAAGAAAAATACTTGAATACTTCATCTGTAAACTGCATCCCTTCCAAAGACTAAAAAGCAGATCCCAAACATAGCTGCTTTCACAAATTCATCCACCCTTCTAATAAATGTAACATCCATTACACACGCAAAGTCTCAGAGCTGAAAATATAAACAAATTAAAATTTTTATTTTTTTAACATCCAAAAGTAACTAGCTAAGAAGACAGCACCTGAAGCACGGATTACTTTTAGTCAAGTCGCTGGTCACTTTTAGACGTTTAATAAAATTTACACTTATATTTTCAGTTCTGAATCTCTGTATCTATAATAAGAAGTTCCAAAAGTTTGCCACATCTGCCACTCACTATCATTCTGACTGGTCTAGACAGCATGTACTAAGACAGGCCTAACAATCTCCACACTTCACAAAAAGAATCATTTCAACGGCATGCAAAAATACTTTTAATTCTTCTCCGCAGTGGTAAAAGGACAAAGCAGAGGGTGTATAAGTCCACAAAAAGGATCTGGCCCAACTAACAGGCCAACAGTGAGTAATCTGCATGTTAAAGTACAGAGTTTTATCAGCCAAAAACTTCTTTAAAGAGCAACTGATACCTAGTGGAATTTTTATCCATTACAGACACACACACACACAACACAAGAATCTTTCTTTGTTTTTCTGTTATAGACTGCTGTACAGATATACGTACGCACATACACATAAATAAGAACAAGTTAGCACAGTTGTACCTGCTTCTTTGCTGCAGGGTCTAACTCCAGTTTTGACATCTTTCTCTCCTGTGTAGACAAGAAAACTACAAATTACATTCAAAAATAAATTATTCAAATATTTATAAGACTTTCAGTCAAAGGCAGTGTTTCTCACTTGTCTAAAGGATGACAAAGTCACAATTTGAAATGAAAGTGAAACCTGCTGCATGCACTTAGAGGACTTCCTTGAACAGTAAACAAGAGCAGTAGCTTCTGGGACTTGTAGTCCTTAACAGACAACACAGTAGTTAACTAAGCAAGTGCAAATCAGATTTTTTTTTCTTTAATACTATTTGAGTACTATACATTTACATTTTAATGACAAGGGTAAGGTAGGTGTAAAAAGAAACAAAACCATGCTGGCAAAAATGGGGTTCATGCCCATTTTTCTATATAAGAGATGAAAAGTCAATTGCACTGGACACTAAACTGGTTTTCTTCAAAAAACAAATGCAGTCACAATACAAATATTGCAGTATTATGCATAACATACTTTAAGTACAGATATGGAACATCCACAGAACTGTCAGACAGCCATGGAAACAGAAGAACTGTATCCACAATCACTCCTTCAGCTCTTACTTCTACTGATTTGAGATAGTGTTTGTTTTTCATTCCAGTCAACAGGACTTAATCTGGAGTACAGCTGGGTAACTTCCCAGAACCATATAATGGTCTGTCTTTCCTTCCTTCATTTACAGTTATCTCTTTCTCTGGTGCTCAGTAGTGAGCTTGAAATAATTTTCTTAACAGTTCATATACAGTGAATATAAAAAGTGTACACACCCCTGTTAAAATGCCAGGTTTTTGTGATATAAAAAAATGAGAACACAATAAATCATTTCAAAACTTTTCCCACCTTTAATGTGGCCTATAACTTGTACAATTAAATTGAAAAACAAACAAATCTGTTAGAAGAAAAAATAAAAAATGTACAATATGCTGGTTGCGTAAATGTGCACACCCTTAAACTAATACTTTGTTGAAGCACCTTTTGATTTAATTACAGCATTCAGTCTTCTTGGGTACACACCTGCCATCAATTAAAGAGACTCTGATTAACCACAAATAAAGTTCAGCTGTCCTAGTCGGATTTTCCTGACATTTACTCAGTTGCCTGCTGCACCAAAAGCCATGGTTCGCAGAGAGCTTACAAGGCATCAAAGGGATCTCATTGTTGAAAGGTATCATTCAGGAGAAGGGTACAAGAACATTTCCACAGCATTGGATATACCATGGAACACAGTGAAGACAGTCATCAAAAAGTGGAGAAAATGTGATACAACAGTGATGTTGCAAAAAACTGGATGTCTCTCCAAAATTGATGAAAAGATGAGATGAAAACTGGTCAGGGAGGCTGCCAAGATGCCTACAACAACACTGAAGGAGCTGCAGGAATTTCTGGCAAGTACTGGTTGTGTACTACATGTGACAGCAATCTCCCATATTCTCCATATGTCTGGACTATGGGGTAGGGTTGTAAGACGGAAGCCTTTTCTTACACAGAAAAACATCCAGGCCCAGCTAAAATTTGCTAAACAATGCATCAAGTCTCCCAAAAACATGTGGGAAATTGGGTTATGGCCTGATGAGACCAAGGTTGAACTTTCTGGCCACAATTCCAAAAGGTACGTTTGGTGCAAAAACACTTGTGCATCACCCAAAGAACACCATCCCCACAGTGAAGCATGATGATGGCAATATCATGCTTTGGGGTTGTTTTTCTTCAGCGGAACTGGGGCTTTAGTCAAGATGAAGGGAATTATGAACAGTTCCAAATACCAGTCACTTTTGACCCAAAACCATCAGGCGTCTTCTAGAAAGCTGAAGATGAAGACGAATTTCACCTTTCTACGTGACAATTACCCCAAGCTTACATCCAAATCAACAAAAGAATGGCTTCACCAGAAGAAAATTAAAGTTTTGGAATAGCCTGCCAGAGCCCAGACCTAAATCCAATAGAAAATCTGTGGGGTGACCTCAAGAGGACTGTGCACAAGAGATGCCCTCACAATCTGACAAATTTGAAGCACTTTTGCAAGGAAGACTGGGCAAATATTGCCAAGTCAAGATATGCCATGCTGATAGACTCCTACCGAAGAAGACTGAATGCTGTAATTAAATCAAAAGGTGCTTCAACAAAGTATTAGTTAAAAGGTGTGCACACTTATGCAACCAGCTTATTGTAAGTACATTTTTTATATTTTTTCTCCTAATAGATTTGTTTGTTTTTCAATTGAATTGTACAGGTTATGGGTCACATTAAAGGTGGGAAAAGTTTTGAAATTATTTATTGTGGTCTCATTTTTTATATCACAAAAACCTAGCATTTTAACAGGAGTGTGTCCACTTTATATCCACTGTAAGATTTTCCATTTCTGAAAAGCTTTGCAAACAAATTCCATTCTCAACCTCTCTCTTCAGATGGTTGCTTTAGTCATCTTAAGTGCTGCATTAGTATCACTGTCTGTGTGTTACCTTCTTAAACTGCTCTTAGCACCTGACACTTTGTATATGACATCAACCATTTCTGCCACTTAAGACTGACTTTCTGGAATAGTATGGTATGAATGAAGGCTCATTTGTTAGGCCAGCCTCTGAAAACATTTGCAAGAATTTGTAACAGTGTTTCATCTCTAGAAGTCTAGTGTTAAATTTGCTCAGTGTGCACTGGTGTACTGTTTATAATATCTAACGTCAGCACATGACCAGTTATATCCAAGTTTGAAGGTCTTATGAAAACTGGTAACTAATTTATACATTAGCATTAGCATGATATACACCTGATCTGCTAATGATTCTATATTACTTTGCTGTTAGGTAGCACTGCCCAAAAGAGCCAGAAAAAAATGCACTACTACTTCTGCTATGTCCACAGAGCAAAAGTACATAGCATTACATCTGATGAGTCTTTACTGATCTAAAATCAGATTAAGAAGTTATATGGGTCCAAAGTAACAGCCATGAAACCAAGACGTTTCTCACTATCCTTGGATTTTCCATGTGAAAGTGTCCCTCCAACAATAGCTCTCAACCTTCCATCTGCAAAATGAGGAACACTGTCATAATGTGGAACAAATGGGCAAAATGTGGCACACTTTCTAATGGCTTACTAAACTTAAACTATGACGCTCATAGGATGGTTAAAATGTGATATTTTTACATATAGAATAGTTCTTTTAATGAAACAATATAATTCAGCTTATTTATTTATTTATTGGCATTTGTTAACTGGGTTTGTCCAACTGGGCTTGTGGCCCATTTTCAGTGGAGACCAGAGGAGAAAAGATCCAGTAGTACATTTTAAACAAGTACAATTTTAAACAATATTGATATAATAGCAGTTATAGCATAAATATTCACATATGTTGGGTTACATGCATAAATTTAAAGTTGCATTAAAAAGAAGCCAAGTAACAATTTTACATTGATATAGTTCAAAAGGTCAACAATGAACATTTTTTGTTTGTATAAAATTGTGCAAATGCATAGTAGACACATTGGAGAGAGAGGTGTAATGAGGTACTAAGTATGGTCTTTTTGAGGTTACATAAAGGGAAGGAAGACTAGGTAGGGTCATGGCAAGGGCAGGTTCTGGAATTGAGAAAATAAGCTTTTAGTTCATTTTTAAAGTGTGAGGTGTGGGAGATTGAACGTAAGCCAAGGGGAAGTTTGTTCCAAGCATGGGCAAGGGGGTGTTTGTAGAGTAGTTTGCCTACTGACCTTTTTGGGTGGTAGATATCAAGTAATTGTTGGTTAGAAGTACGGAGGGTCTGGGATGGGATGTAGATGGAGACTAAGGAAGATAGAGATGGACAGGAGGAGGGTTTATAAAGAATAGAGTGTAGCATATGAAATTGATAAGATAGCAGAAATTGGGGAAGTTCAAGCCATTGAAGAGAGTTTAAAGAAATGCAGTGGTGTGAGTTGTATGGGGAGTTAGTAATGAATCTGGCTATTTTATGGTAAGTCTGTTGGAGTTTGTTTAGAGTGGAGGCCTGGATATTGGTAAGAACTGGGGCGGAGTATAAGAGGGAGGGGAGGAGGAGTGCCTGGCCCAGGGTAAATCTAGATTCAGGGGTTAGGACTTTTTTTGTTCTGATATAGCAGACCTAGTTTGTGTTTTTTTGTTTTTTTTTTATACATTGGAGTATGTGTAGGTTGAACTTTAGTTCATTGATAATGACCCCTAGGAGTTTTGTGTGGGTGTCAGGTTGGATAGCTGTATTGTTAAAAGATGTAATAAAAAAGGAGGTTTTGTGATGAGAAAGAGAACGGGGAAGGAAAAGTAGGAGTTTGGTCTTTTTGGGATTTAGGATCAATAGGTTGTGAGAGAGCCATTGTTCAGTGGACAGTAGGGCCTGTTGGGTCAGGAAGTGTAGTTCAGGAATGTTATTTGAGATGGATATAAGTGTGGAGTCATCGGCATACTGAATAAGGGAGGCTTCTTTGCATGAGGTGTAAAGATCATTGGTGAAGATGTTAAACAAAAGGGGTCCCAAGATGGAGCCTTGGGGAACACCAGTGGAGATGGGAAGGAAAGGTGAGGAGGATGAGAGCCTTACTGGAATTTGTCACTACCATCTGATTTTCTTTGTAAAAGCATACTTCCCATACTATAACATGAAGTATCACTGGGGTTTGTCGCTACCGTCACACATTTTGTGCAAAAGCACAGCTCCAGCCCCATAATTTGATGTATTATAGGAATTTCTATGTACCACTGATGTAGGTTAAAAGATGCTAACATTAAATGCCCGACAAACCCTTTCAATGTGGAACTTCAAGGAACATGAACTTTTTACGACCCCAGATGAGGAACATTCCTCAAAATGAGGTACACTTGAGAAATATGCTTCCAACACCATAAGACAAAATGTTAGTGGAGCTTCTCACTACCATCACACATTCTGCATGAAAGGACAGCTCTCACACTATAAAGTGAAGCATTACTGGAATTTGACACTACCATCTGATTTTCTTTGTAAAAGCATACTTCCCACACCATAACGTGAAGTATCACTGGGGTTTGTTGCTACCATCACACATTTTGTGCAAAAGCACAGCTCCAGCACCGTAAGTTGATGTATTATAGGAAATGATTCTTTGTCATCTGAATAATGAACAAGTGCTTTAGCAAGTTACAGCAATGTTTTAGATATCTGAAGTGCTGATTCTTGATCATTCTCCCATGTTCTCACATTTTTGCATAGCAAGTGACACAACTGATTTTACAAGTTTGAGGAATGTGATTAGAATCTGGGTTTTGCTCAGAATCACACAGTAAAATGAAGACTGAGGGGATCATAGGGTGAAGTTTAAGAATAGCTTATAACCTTAATCGTCTGCACTTAACTATCAGAGCCACATCTTATAATAACAAGGTTATGATAGTTCTGAGCTATTACATTTCAGGTGGTACCAAAACAGGTTTTATGTAGTGTGCTGTCTACTTTACATACAATGTCAGCAAAGCAACCAACACATAAGTTATATCCAATGAGTCAATCAGATGCAGAATGTATAATGTACATTTTCTACTTTTTATGCTATATGAGAATCTTATTGTAAGAAAAATATGTATTCACATATATAGTAAAATATGTATTCATATATGTTTTAGCATTATGCTTGCTGCATTAGAAGCCTAAAAGGGTTAACACTTTTATTCTGTTACAGGCTTGAAAATAATTCCATGTACTTTCTGACTTTGCTTCTGGTCAGCTCAGTGAATGACCTTGTTCATACACTGAGAAACAGATGATTTTGCTAGCGTTAGGAAAATAGAACAATACAGTATTCTGAAATGTTATTAGACTTAAGCAAATAACCTTGCTCATGTTGAGTGAACACTGCAGCTGTAGAGGAACTAGATAAAACTGAAGGCTGTAATCAGTATATGCTTTGTGTTCGAAGTAAGAAAGAATCACGAATTGTAACACCAAATCGTTACAGACGGGTGGTCAGCAAGGCCATGTTGTTTTTGAGAAAACTTTCTCATGGGAACATTTATAATTGTTATATCAGCAGAAAAACTTAGTAAACATCTGTTTTAGAACAATGCTTAGAGTTATATTTAACTACGTCAGCTTAGAGGGCAATGTCTTACAGAACAGTATAATAATGAAGTATTTCCTGTATAATGCCAGACAAATTTCTGAACTGCATTTTTGTCTCCTTGTACAAGAATAAAGGAACCTTAACTGAACCTTGGCTGCATTGATCTTTCATTTTTCCTTTGACAAGTTGGTCCTTCGTTGACCGGAAACCTCTCGGTTATCCCGGATCAGACAGGCCTGGTGGCTTGAATCTGTATGGAAGAAGTTACGGAAATGGTTCTTCTTGTTCGAAAAGACCTCCGACTGAATTGTCATATAAACAGAGGCCGGCCACTTTCTGATCTGCGGCTGACGGGCAGGTTTCAATTGGACCGAGGTGATCAATTGCTGAGGCTCAGGTAAGGTGATTCTACTTTTTTCTGTTTTAGATTGGGGACTTGATTGTATTTGTTCAGTCAGGATTTTTGTGTAAATCCAGGGACAGAAAAATTGCTATCTTGTCATAGATCAGGGAAACAGAATAAGTAGGCAGGTAGTCTGAAGGGACTATAAAATCTCCGAAAATAAGAAGGGTTAAGTAACATTCATAAGGTTAGGACAAAATGGGTAATAAGTGTGCAAAACAACCCCAAAATCCGCCGTTAACCGAAGATGCAGAATACATGCAGTCACGACGTGCCGATAACATTAAGTACTACACAAAGTGGGTTAATAAATATGAATTTGATGGTAAACTAGAAAAAGCCTCACTTGTCAAACTTTTAAAACAACTCAAAACTGATTCTAAAGGGCAGGTAAAAAGACAGCACAAATTAGGAATTCCTCAGGCACACAGGTGGATTGAGGAAGCGAACCGAAGGGAACAAATAAATAAAAATTCAAAAGCAATGTTTTTAGATAAAGAGGATAATAACTTGGTTATAGCATCGGTCCCTCCACTTCCCTTGCCAGAATATGAAGTGAGTGAACAGGCAGGTCCACCCCCACGATACCCTGCTGTTCCGTCAGGTAGAGGTGTTACAAAAGCAGAGCCGTTTGTCAGAGATCCTGTCATGACTAGGTCTCGAACACGCAATTTGAGAGGGGATATTGAGTTATATCAAATAAATAAAAATTCGCGATCTGTGAGTGAAGAGCAGATATGCCCACTCATAGAAGTACCAAACCCTCAGGCAGGACAAGAAGGGCAGGACCCAACTCTCCTAGTATACAGACCGTGGACACCGGAAGATGTCCGGAAAGCCACAGAGGGAATTCCCCATCCAAAAGTTAATTTTAAAAAGTTTTTAGAAGACTTGAAAGGTATGAGGTTAAGTTATCACTTAAACAGAGAGGAAGTAGAAAAAGTAGTTAGACAAATAGTAGGACCAGATTGGCACATGATCAGTGGCAACTGGAATCCCCGTGACGCTGCGCTTAAGCCCCTCCCACATAGCAGCACAGAGTTAGGCAACAGAGTGAAAGGTCTAACGGACCGAATCTCTGAGAAATGGAAGCCTAGGGCAGACTGGACTTGCATTAATCAATGCATCCAACAAGAAGATGAAACTGTTGATAGGTATTATGCCAGATTATTAGAATGTTTTAATAACCATTGTGGAATGCAGATTCCTGAAGACCAGACACAAGATTCCCCATATGGGCAGCAGTTAAAGAATGCATTTTTAAAAGGCAGTATTGCACCCATAAGCAGTTTTATTATGAAGCATATGGTAGATCATCACACGAGCAGATTACAGTCACTGCTTGAATATGCTAGGCATGCCGAAAGGCATTTTAATAACAAAAAGAAAAAGAAAGCCCAAGTATTTGCTGTAGATGACAGAGAAATTTATTTAGTACAGTCCGGAAAGAAGGGCAAGAAGAATGCCCAGGGAAACAAACAATCTGATCAGCGATCAGAGGACTTTGAAGGGCGAAAGAAAAGGGGGGAATGTTTCAAATGCGGTAAAAAGGGACATATGGCAAGGGATTGCAAGAAAAATAAGAAGGCAGCTATGGAGGATAAAAATGAAGAGGGTGAGGACTGACTATATGATAGTCAAGAATCACTGGATAGAAATAACGAAGAAGGGACAAATGAGAATGTGATAGACAGAGCAGAGAATGTGTTAGGAGAAATAGAGGAAATGCAGGAAGCTACCGATAGTGAAGACAATGAAATATTAGACCTAGGCTTATTGAGCTTGGAGCTCTATTTGGCTGACACAAAACCAGAAGTTACACTCCTGGTAGAAGGGAGGGAAGTCAAATATCGGTGTGACTCAGGGGCATCACGAACCCTGGTACATCCCTCCAAACTACCGGGCAATTCAGAGTCACATGATTACATATTGGTGAAAGCAGCTAATGGACAGCTGTATCGGGAGCCTCTCTCCCATAATATTGCAATAACAGATCCTGTTTCAGGATTAACCCAGAAAAGTAAAATTGTTGTTTCTGCGAAATGCCCAGTGAACCTTTTGGGCAGAGACCTTATGCAACTATTTGGCATAGCAGTAGTCCCAACCATGCAGGGTATGGAAGCACAGCAACAAATTAATACTTTTGCAGTGCAATCGGAGGGTGAAACATTTTATTGGTACAGCCAGGACTTGGTTACGACCAGTCCTGGGGCAATAACTGGAGAGTTAATGAATGTAGCTATCAGTAAGTTCCCCTCTCTTTCCATTGACATACAACATCTGTTACACTGTACTCTGTATTATTGTAATACACCAGGACCTGACAAAGAATATGAGCAAGAATTGTTTAAAAACCATGCAAACAGATTAGTATTGCGTAATCTGTACTGGGACATGAAAGGGAATAGTGTAGTCAGCTGTTCATTGCCCCAGGAGTTCTTGGCACTGTATAAATCAAATTGATTACCACATGTTAGTTTAACTAAGGACAAAAGTATGAAATGGGCAGATCTAGGAGAAAAAGTCACAAAATGGGAAAAGGAGACAGAGTTAGAACTATCAGAACAAGGAGTACAAAGACAGAAATTGAATTGGATAACACAGACACACCCAGCTGTACACTTGCAGTCAAGCGGGGACAGCTGAGAAGCACTCTTATTAGAAGAGGAAGAAAAAGCTTTATTAGACATACCAGAGACTCTCTGGTCAACAGGGAAATCAGATGTAGGACTCATTCGTACAGCAGGACCAGTTACTATCATGCCAAAGTCAGCATTTAGACCACAAAAAAGGCAGTACCACTTAAGAAAAGATGCAGAAGCAGGTATTAAACCTATCATAGCAGCTTTACTTAAGGAAGGAATACTGGTGGAATCTCCTGATTCACCATGTAACACACCCTTATTCCCGGTTAAGAAAGCAAATGGAGAATGGCGTATGGTCCAGGATTTGCAAGCTGTAAATGACGCAGTAATATCAAGGGCACCCACGGTGCCAGATCCACACACCCTATTAAATGATTTAAGGCCTCAACAAAAATATTTTTCTGTGGTAGATATTAGCAATGCGTTCTTTTCAATACCGATACACCCTGACAGCCAGTATTGGTTTGCTTTTACATTTCAGGGGAAACGGTATACATATACGCGACTACCACAGGGATATTGTGAAAGTCCAATGATACTCTCACAAGAAATGGCAAGTAACTTGGCGGGGTTTACCCCACCGAAAGATAGTCAGATTTTACTTTATGTTGATGACATCCTGCTGGCAGCCCCCACCCAGCAAGATTGTAAGGAAGACGCTATAGCATTATTGAAATTCTTAGCCGCTGAAGGACACAAAGTAAGCAAAGATAAATTGCAGCTTTGGAGAAAACAAGTTAGGTACCTTGGATATGTAATATCCAAAGAGGGTAGGACATTAGATGAAGACAGAAAAGTAGCAATCTTACAAGCACCAAAACCCACAACCAAGAAGGAAATGATGTCTTTTCTTGGCACGACTAATTTTTGTCTGAGCTGGATCCCAAACTATGCTTTGGAATCTGCACCGTTAACCAACCTGAGCTTTAAGAAGCCTATGGCAGTGCAAGATTTGATACAATGGACACCAGAAGCAGAATTAGCTTTTTGTAAACTGAAACCGTTGATAGCATCCTCATTAGTTTTAGGATTACCAAACTATCATAAACGTTTTTTCCAAACCGTAGATTGTAGGCAAGGTTATATGATGTCAGTATTGACACAACAACATGGGGATAAGCAACGCCCCATTGCTTACTATTCATCACAACTGGACCCAGTGGCACGGTCTTTGCCCCACTGTGTACAAGCAGTACAATGGCAGTGCAGGCTTCGGCCTCAGTAGTATTATTCCACCCTCTCACATTGAGAGTGCCTCATGCAGTCGCGATTATTTTACTGCAAGAGAAGATAGCATATCTTTCCCCTACTAGGCATCTATCCTGTATGACTATCTTGTTGAGCCAACCTTACATGACAATTGAACGCTGTACAACTTTGAATCCGTCTACCTTGCTTCCAACTCCTGCAGATGGCACACCGCACAGCTGCCTGCAGGTAATTGAGCAAAAGACACTGCCCAGAAAAGCTCTCACGGATGCTCCCTTGGATGATGCCGAGGTGACATATTACGTGGACGGCTCATGCAGAAAGGGTCCTACAGGATGGAACCTAACAGGATATGCAGTAGTTTCTGATACTGAAATTATAGAAGCAAAACCTTTACCACATAGCTTATCTGCACAAGCAGCAGAGTTGATTGCCTTGACACAAGCATGTACCTTAGCAAAGGGTAAATGTGTGAACATTTTTACAGACAGCCAGTATGCTTTTTCTACTGTACATGTTTTTGCACAACAGTGGAAAAATCGAGGAATGGTGACATCTACTGGCAAACCGATTAATCATGCACAGTTTATTTCAGATTTGTTAGAATCAATTCAGTTACCTCAGAAAGTAGCTATATGTAAATGCATAGCTCATACCAAGCAACAAGATAGGATTTCAAAAGGCAATGCGAGAGCTGACACAGCTGCAAAGCAAGCAGCCTCAGAGGCATTTCTTTTGAACAAGGAATTACAACCTTCTGAGATTTTAGACTTAGAAATGTTGAAAACAATGCAAACACTTACTACACAGGCAGAAAAACAAAAGTGGGTAAGGCAAGGAGCACTCCTCAAGGAAGGACTGTACATCTCCAAAGAAGGAAAACCAATATTGCCATCTAATTTGTTTAGATATGCAGCTTTGTTGAGCCATGGGCAATGCCATGTCTCAACAGGGGGTATGGTACAGTTAGTCATCCGGGTATTCACTACATACGGATTTATGAACTATGCAAAAAAATTTTGTTTATCATGCCACACTTGTAACAAACATCATGCACAGGGGGCGTTAAAGCCCAAGCAAGGGAGTTTCCCTACACCACCGTATCCGTTTCACACTATTTGTATGGATTTCATAGAATTGAGTAAATGTGAAAATAAACGTTAATGCCTTGTCATTGTAGATATGTTTTCCAAGTGGCTGGAAGCCTTTCCGACTAAAAATCCAGATGCAGCTACGGTTGCAAAGGCTCTGGTTAAAGAGATTATTCCTAGATTTGGTATACCAGAAAGGATCTACAGTGACAATGGCACACATTTCGTAAATCAAACTATACAGCAACTCAGTAGATATTTTGGAATTTCTTTGAAAAACCATTGTGCATATCATCCTTAATCTGCAGGGTTGGTGGAAAGGCACAATGGGATTTTAAAGAATAAGCTTAGGAAGTTGATGTCAGATACACAAAAGAATTGGGTGTACTGCCTGCCCCTGGCACTGTTGAGCATGAGAACTGTTCCGAATGTGAAGGGACTGACCCCTTTTGAGATAATATTTGGGAGGGCATACTATACGCGTCAGTGGAAATCTCTCATGCCCACGGACCAGGAAGCAGACTGTACACTAACAAGATATATGGGACGTATGCTGAACTCTAAACATCTTTTGCAGTCTTCTGTTTCAGGTAGAGAGCCAAATCAACCATTGGAAGCGACAGTAGCCCCAGGTGACTGTGTCTGGGTGAAGATTGTCAAGCGGAAGAACTGGACCTCACCAAAGTGGGAGGGACCTTACCAGGTCCTCTTGTTGACACCCACAGCAATCAAGATTGGTGAGAAATCCTCCTGGATCCATTTGACACACTGTAAACTTTGCAAAAACTTTGAGCTAGATAAAAATATTGCTGTTTCACAGAAAGACTGAACATGACAGAATCTAGAGCAAACAGGAATGCAGAACAACCCCAGAAGTATTGCATGGTTATCCTGTTAATTGTATTGACAACAATAATCTTTTTGCTGTGACCCATCCTTTTTTTGGCCACACCAGCTGAACTGAATAAATGTGATGAGCCGACCATAGACTAGCACCCAAACTTTAACACTTATCAGGCAATTACACGTGTGTATGCTGAGACTTTTAATGTTTCGAATTGCTGGATTTGCACAGCCATACCAACAGCATACGGGGGGTTATTAATGACTGCAGTCCCCCTAGGGGTCAATGAGACCTGAGAAAATTTGATTTATGAGACCATAGCTATCAAGGCACATGATAAGGTAGCACTGTATTTGCCTGTGACACAAAAAGGGAATTGTATGTTTTTATAAGAATGATACAATTCAAGTGGGTTGGAGCAGGTGCAATGTGACTGTACATTACAAATGTTATACCAAAGCAAACAGAATACAGTTTTTAATTCAAATTAGGACTCATTTCTTGAATCCATGCATAAGACCATTGATGAAGTGCAACATAATCCTGTACTTTTTAAACAACTGTCTGTAATAGATAGGAAAATATTTCATGCAGGGCAGCCATTTCATAGTAAAGTAACTACTAAGGTAGAGGATTGTTATTTTGTGTGTGGTAAGAAAGCATATAAATGGTTACCTGAGAATTGGTCCGGCAGTTGTTTTTTGGGGTACCTGGTTCCGGCCATACGACACACCACAGTTTTGCCTCAGGGAAATATTTGAAATACCCGAGATGTAGCCAAGAAAGTTATCAGAAAGCCTGAGGATCCAGTGGGATGGATCGAGGTGGGCTGGAAAGACCATCATACCGTGGATACCAAGCTGACGCACATGGACTTGAGTGATGCTGTCATATCGTGGGCAGGCATATTACCAGCATATGGAGCGGCAAAATTGATTTGGGAACTGTGAAAACTGTCTAAACTTCTCGAAGTAATGAGTAATGCAACTTTTTCTGCTCTTGAATTGATAACTGATGAACTGAATGCTATGAGAACTGTAGTGCTCCAGAACCATATGGCTCTTGACTTCACCCTAGCGGCAAGAGGTGGTACATGCACTTTAATCAAAGAAGAGTGTTGTGCGTATATACCTCATCATCAACATAAGATAAACGACCACCTTGAGGTGATACAGCAAGTGTCGGCCATGACCAAACCAGGCCCCAACCCACTGATGGACTTTTTCCAGAATCTATTTGGGGGGTGGGGTACCTTCATAATGAACATATTAATAGCTATCTGTGTGGAGATACTCCTGTTGGGAGTGTGTGCGTGTCGTGGCATACCTTGCATGAAAAAACTGATTAAAGAATTGATAGACATGTCAGTAACTGAAACCTTGTATCAAAACACTGAAATTGATAAATTGCTGGAAAATGAAATGCTTTCAGAAGTTTAAACTAAATGACTCACCTAACCGCAAATCCCACGTGGAAGAGGTTGGGAGAAGAAATTAACTGTTTATGCTTATGAAGAGAATAAAAGTGTTAATAGGGGGAAATGTAAGAAAAATATGTATTCACATATATAGTAAAATATGTATTCATATATGTTTTAGCATTATGCTTGCTGCATTAGAAGCCTAAAAGGGTTAACACATTTATTCTGTTAAAGGCTTGAAAATAATTGCATGTACTTTCTGACTTAGCTTCTGGTCAGCTCAGTGAATGACCTTGTTCATACATTGAGAAACAGATGATTTTGCTAGCGTTAGGAAAATAGAACAATACAGTATTCTGAAATGTTATTAGACTTAAGCAAATAACCTTGCTCATGTTGAGTGAACACTGCAGCTGTAGAGGAACTAGATAAAACTGAAGGCTGTAATCAGTATATGCTTTGTGTTCGAAGTAAGAAAGAATCACGAATTGTAACACCAAATCGTTACAGACCGGTGGTCAGCAAGGCCACATTGTTTTTGAGAAAACTATCTCATGGGAACATTTATAATTGTTATATCAGCAGAAAAACTTAGTAAACACCTGTTTTAGAACAATGCTTAGAGTTATATTTGACTACGTCAGCTTAGAGGGCAATGTCTTACAGAACAGTATAATAATGAAGTATTTCCTGTATAATAACAAGACTGTAAGCAGCAAGGGGAGCAAAACACAGCAGAAAAATCTATAGTCCATTAACTCCTCACAACAAATGTAGACCAAGACGCTGATAATAAACCAGATGGATCCTTTATTGTAGGTTAGCGCTTTCACCAGGACGGCTTCTTCAGACCATTTGAATAAATTAATTAACTATAACGGCACATATATAGCAAAAAAAGGCAGGAAATCAACAAACCCTTAAAGTGCTAGTGTGCATATTACTCAATTAACTAGTAAGATCTATAGAAATCATATAAATAGATCCATAGCACATATATAGATATCTAAGGCATATATTAACAAACCATATCTATATAACAATCCTGTCTCTAAATAAGACATAAAAAACTTTAATAAAAACATCAGATAAAAATGCTAAAATATATACTACATTCACTTTTTCAACTTTCTTGATCTCAAAAATGGTTTCATTGGTACCATACTATTCAAACTTGCGAGAAATGTAACGCATTCTATATTGGTAAAACCAATAGGACTTTCAGAGATAGGATGCGTGAACATATATATAACATTAGGCGATGCATCAATACTAATGCTTTGGCCAGACACGTCATAGCTGAAGAGGATGCGCATACTTTTAAGTTCATGATTATAGAACAAGTGACCCCAGGACCTAGAGGAGGGGACATAAAAACATACACTGAGACAAGAGAAGCTGTTTGGATAATGAGGCTCAGGTCTGATGCCCCTCCTGGTTTGAATAGTATGGTACCAATGATTTTTACATTTTTATAAGTAATATATGTTAGTCATTTCTCTCGCTGTACTGCATACCAGCCCTAAGATTTCCTTGCTTTATCTATCCAGGATCATTATGATGTCATATATCAGGGTTTGTTGCTTAGAGTCCCTAATTCCCCTTACCCCATGGCTGCATTACTGCACCCTGTTCCAAAACAGGATTGCAGTGGTAAACCTGTTCAGTGTGAGAATGGCTCCACACATACACCTCATGCTAACTACAACACAGGACCTTGCTTTGCAAGCTTTGTGCATGGCATAATTCAAAGCACCTGGTGCTTTTCCTCCTAGCTGATGCTAGAAGCCACCAGAATGGTGGGTTAGGCAACCAGCTTCCCAACAAAATAGGCAAGTTGGCATCGGCCACTTACTACTACCTTCACCACATTAACTCTTTCAGAAACTTGGTTGTTAGAAAACTATGGGTCTCAGTCAGGACTTTATACATCCTGCACTATTTAGTCAACCTGAAGGTAATGCATATTGCACATACAGTCTGAACACCATAAAACGATTTAACAAATTTAATTAGGAAGCAAAACTTCAGGGAAACAGCAGCAGTAACAAAAAAAATAGAGTCTGTGGATTAGTGGTTGAGAAAATTCCACTTGCAACAATGCACAGGTAGCAGACGTAGTTAACATGAAGGAGGAGCTCAGAACCAGGTTAGGCTGCAAACTGTACAGAAAAACTTCACAGAAGAGTGTTTATCCTTACTAATTTGCTATTGTAGGTTAACCATTTAATAATTAAGCTATAGTCTGCTGTCCGGTTTGATTCCCAGCTAGAGCGTCTTCTGTGTGGAGACATGCGTGAATGGGCGTACCTTCGTTGAAGGTTGTGCATCAGGGCTGGTAACTTGGCACGTAAATATCAACTACCAATCATTAGCGGACCGGAGTTTCCGCTGTGGTGACCCCTAACTGGGAAAAGCCGAAAGAAACACCACCACCAGCAGTCTAGCTAGTTGAAGTACAGTTCCCAATATTATAATGTTATGTGTCCTTGCTTCTGTTCAGATGGCACACAAGGTACTAGCAATTTGTACAGAAGGTGTCTGTATCTCATGTGATTAACTTTTATTAAAGTATCATATTCTCAGGTCTCCACTAAAAAAGGCCTTGAGTAAAACAGAATTAACCTTATCAGTGACAGAGCTAGAACTTTACAAAATAGTGTGTACACATGACCTGATAAAACAAAAATGCAATAAGCAACCACAGCTCATCTCCAGTGCACTCAGGATGTCTTATAATTCCTGCAGTCTAAGACTAGGTCAACCAATCAAAAAAAGACACACAGGTACAGGATGTGATAAAGCAGGGGATAAAAGTGGTTATGTCACCACTGATGTATGCAGCAACTGTTGCACTGTGTTTTAATCCTGTGCACTCTAATATAATCTTAGAGGTACCACAGAGTGCAGGCTGATGTTCTGAAACACAGTGTAAGTGACATTTGGCATTTTTAATATATAAAATGTCTTTCATTGCTTGTGCTTAGTCTTGGTATCCTCAAATCCTGATGAGGCTTTTGAACTCCTAAATATAAACATCTTGGATAATGAGTTTTCCACAACAACCAGTGTCAGCTCTAATTTTGTCTACATTTTGGCATCTCTTTTTCCTGATTCCACTGATTAGCCCAGATTGGCACCTTCAGTTCATGCTTGGCCTATGAGAGGCTAGCTAATGCTCACTGCTTCTGTAGTGATATAGGATTGGGTGACTGACACAATGCCTATGCATGAAGGATTGGTAATGTCTTGTATCCTTGTATAAAGGAGGAGGGCAGAAATCATGGGTAACTACAGGCCTGTTACCATAGCAGCAGTGGTAGGAAAAGTTGTAGATGACTCCTTAGGGAAAGCCTGATTCCTTTCCAAGAAGACAGCAATCTTCAGCACAACAACCAACATGGATTAATGTTCAGAAGCTGGCCTGATGCTGCTTTACGACAAATAGTTGTATAGTTGAATGGTAGGAAAAAAGGGTTGTGATGGGACCGATCTCATTGGAAATTAGGAATGTTAATCCTGCATCCGGAAATCTTATTTTATTTCTTTCAGATGTGTATGGCAAGGGCTGCATATCGACCATGTGGAGATAAGAGCATCTTTCACAGGGACAAGTTGAAGTTCCTGGCTTTAAAGATGATGCTGTTTCTGGAACGTCTCCTGATCTGATAAGAAAACCAGTCTATTAGGAATTACTTAAACAAGCAAGATAATTTTATGACCTCTCTGCATGGAGGTGATGTTCATCTGCCAGTGAGCCTCATACAGAGGCACTGCTGCCTTAGAGGCTGACATTAGCAGTGAAGTGAACATGCTGATGGACTCTCTAAACAGTCTTTCCATTCATCTCCTGCAGCTGCAGATGTAGAGGCTCTGCCTACCTGGTTTTGTATTCCTAAAGTTTAGTACTCCAGGAGTTAACCTGTTTGCCACACAGGAGAACGTGGTCCTCTTCCTCTTCAGCTCAATTCAGCAGGATGGGGGGATGTTGTGGTGGATATACTCTCCCTCCCAATGGCATGGAAAGTTGCTAGATGTATTCCCACTGAATCCAATTCTCATTGCAAAGCTCAAGGAGGAAAGACCAAAATGTATTCTTGTCACCTCTTAGTGGATAAGAAGGGCATTGTTTCAGGCTACCATATCCCTGGCATTACAGAAAAGTATCCTGTTTCTTGCAAAATATGGCTCATGGGGTGGAAAACTGCTGGCTAAACCTCAAAGTCTGGATACTGCTGCAGATCCCCTGATCCTACTGAATTTGCTGGCTGAAGTCTCAGAGGTCACTGAGCCGGCTAGCAAACATTCTAGGCTGGCCTATGCCTCCAAACATTTCTCAGTTTGGGTAAAAGAGCATCATGTATTGCCTCAGTCAGTTATCCAAATCTGTCTTGGATACCTTGATAATTTGTGCCTTGGCTTTTTTAGTTGTTGGGGTGCGTGTATCATTTATTTCTGTCCATCATAAATATGTGGAGGGTTGAATCACGGCCTAGTACTGACTGGTCAGGCAGTTCATTAAAGAATGATCCTCTCCCTTCTCCTTTGAAAACTTCATGAACAGTAACCCTGCCCACCCACCATTTAAGTGTGCTAATTCATCAGTATTATGGTTTCATGTAAAAGGCTATACCCAATGGCCATTACATCAGCACATATGATCTTAGATCCTCATAATGTGATTTAAGGAGTTACAGATGATCCTTCACAGGTTCAAAATGTTCCTTAGAATGAATCCCCCAAAGATGATTTCCAAGTTGTATTTGAAATAGGCCATTTTGTCCTGGTTTTCTTTGGGAGGGAGAGCACTTTACAGTCTGCATGTGCACTGTCAAATTAGGTATAACCTGAAGTGTGAGAGGCAGTCTAACAAGATGGAGTAATTCTTCATCATCTTTGTTCTAGATAGGGAATAGCTTGCAGCTGATAAGCACTTTCAAGTTAGCTTACTAAGTGCAATATATATATATATATATATATATATATATATATATGTATGTATGTGTGTGTGTGTGTGTGTGTGTGTGTGTGTGTGTGTGTGTGTGTGTGTGTGTGTGTTTGGAAGGACATATTTGTTTTTTCTCTGCTATCAGCCTTCACCCCTATTCTTGAGAACATTCATTCCATCAGTGCATGTGGAGTCCACAGTATGAGGCTGAGAGCTGACTAGAGGAGGACATCAACTCAGCAGCCATGGAGGAATTTGTGTCTTTCCCTGCATCTCTCGCTTTTGTGTCTCAGTGACATGGAGAGTGCCCTTGTCCTACTGGCATGAGAGTTGAGCTTAACCGCCCAACACTAAGACTATCCATGTTTCTGGCCTGGATCGTAAATACCCCCAGGTCAGGAAACTACATGACAACCTACTCCTGTGACTGCATTATCTTAGATGCTGATGATTTGGTCTCCCCAGGTTTCTATCTTCATTAACCAGTCAATCAAAGAAAATTATGTCTCAGATCTCTGGAACAGTCCTTTATATTAGCCCTATATAATGGCAGAAATGCTTTGATTTCTCAAACTATATAGGCCTATTGTAATTTTATTTATTTATTTATTTATTTTACAGTTTGTTTACCGAGATAGTCCATTGGGCCAAGAAGAGCCCATTTTCAATGGCATCCTGGGAAGAAAAGCTCCATGAACAACAATATAATATGAAGACAACACATTTACATTTATGTAATACTATTGAAGAATGATGGTATTACACAACATGACAAAAAATCCACGATTGCAGTGAAAATACAGTCAAAAAAGCAAAAGGTAAAATTACAGACACACACAAATAAGTCAATTAAATAAGAAAAATCCATTGGTGCATATTCCTGTTAGATTTGTTACAATGTGAAATAACACAGGGCTGACATTACAGTTTTAGATGAAATCGTAGCAGAGTTAAAGTAGGACAGGGGGATAAGAGGTGTTAATTGTTGAATGTAAGGAGGGTGGGACAATAAGGAAAAAAAAGTAGAGCAAGAGCAGAAGTAAATGAGAAAAATGAAGATGGTCAGAGGCACTCAGTACGATGAAGAGAAGAGGGAAGTAAAGGAGTGTTACGGCAGTAGAGCATGCCAAGTTTCTGGTGGGTTTATCATCTCCATTATGTAAAATATTGGAGAAATGTATTCAATCACAACTTTTTAAATATCTCACAGAGAATAATGTTGTCTCCCCAAGTCACATGTTTTTTTGCCTCAGTCACAGTACCCCTAGTGCCCTTCTTAGTTTTGCAAGGGCTGTTAACCTCAATAGCAAAGCAGATTACTTATCTTCCACTCATTTTTCCAACCTCCCTAAAGCATTCACTGCAGTCAACCATCAAAAGCTATAAACTCTCTTTCCTGGATCTTGCAGAGTCATCACTCTCATGTTTTCATAGTTAAATGGCAACTTGATGTCTTATCCTTCTTGTCTGTATCTGAAGGTGCCCCCCCAAGAATCTATTCCTGGTCCCCTATAACTTAACATTTTCACAAATGACCTTCACACTGTGTGATAAACTAACTAGAGTATATCTTTATCTTATTTG